>NC_133359.1:10147014-10259514 GCF_030506205.2 Paramisgurnus dabryanus
CCAACTATCAGATCCTCGGATCACTGTAAAACTATGACCTTTTGAATGCAACTCCACAATGAGGACCTTCATATTGATCCAGTGGCTTCCACCAGCAGGAAAAACCAAAACTTTACCACCGTAAGATCCGGACAGAGCAGATAACATGCCAAACAATTTAAGAAGACTCGTATGGTGCATCTTCATTGTCATCCTTTAAAAAAAGGTTATAATCTAAATTAATATATTACAGAGTAAATAAGATTTTTCAAACTATATATATATATATATATATATATATATATATATATATATATATATATATATATATATATATATATATATATATATATAATAAAGTAGCGACAGCCGGTTGTTATCGCAGAAATAAGCCCTACATTGCGATCTTGTATCTCACTGAAGCGGCTTATTTCACAAAAACATCCGGCTCCCTGTACATTATCTTGCTTATTATTACATGGCTATTTACTTTATAAGTATTGTTAGGAACATCAAACATTTATTAAAAAAATATTTTATTTTGCACATTTTTAATGAATGCAGACCTTTGGCAAGGAAAACCTGTTTACTTTTGGTTATAAGATAAGACACAACGTTCACATTCACGTCATGAACACATTTGGTTTTATCCTTTGTAAATATAATGTAATATATGTTATTAAAAGACATATTTATATTTAATTTTTGTGCTATATTAAACTGTACCTGTCAAAATTATTTGCAGCATCTGGGTAACCATGTGCTGTTAGTTTTGAGCGATTGATAGTTGGAAAAATAACAAACCTGCAAATGTTGTGATTGGCCAATCAAAATCAAGCATTCCAACGAGCCGTGTAATAAATTCTTTTAATTAAGCATTTTTAATAAATAAAATGTTTGTTTTAACAAATTCGGACAAACCAAATTTTTAAAAAATTGTTTAGACAAACACATGCTATCAAAATCAGAAAATTTCCAGTTTGCATATCACTCACGTTTTATGTTCTTTTTGCAGTGCACCTATGGTCCGATTCATTATTTTACAGTTCCTTTGGCATGTAAGTGTGTATTAGTTCATGTTAACGATATGCAAAAGGTACAAACCCCAAAATAAACGATGATGCGAGTTATCATTTCCAATGTAAATCTCTTTTCTTGGACTACAACAAACACGGATTGTAGGCAACATTTTACTTCCTGCGATTGGTGATGTAGACAAGACCGACAATATCATAAAGCCTGTAAGTTAACTCCTGTTAGCATTGCACTAATCTTTTAAACATGGTAAAAAGCGTCACATTTCCAGCTGACATCAGAGGTATTCAGGCCATTCACAAATACTTTTTTGTCGTCTTACGCCCCATTCAGACAGCCAACGACAAGCAGTAGCAGAACGACGCGATCTCATTCATTTCAATGGAAACCTGGCGACTTCCGGCGACACGAGCGAAAGTGACCGTTGGCGACCGTATGGGCGTGTCCAGCGACGTGAGAAAGTTAAGAAAAGTTTAACTTTATGCAAATGTTGAGCTAATTTTGGGAGCGACTACCAATGAGAACGAAGCAGTGGAGTTCACGTTATCCTTCTCTCGTCAGTTACTGGAGTGGATCGTACTCATTTGTTTATGACAAGCAGATTTAGAAACGCCTCATTGAAAGAGACGAGCGACACACAGCGATAACATCACTGGCTGTCTGAACGAGGGGTTAGGATGTCCAAGCAGGTCATTTTGAGGGAGCCAATTTAGAAGTAATGTGTTGTTTCCAAGGATTACAGTTCGCGGTCCTGTGTATCTCCAAATAACTTTTTGAGGAAGTTGAGAAAAAGCCACTGATATCTCATTGGTGACATCCTGTGGAAGATGCCTAAAGACATGATGATGACTCCATCTGCACAAATTCCTCAAGATCAGCTGGAGGTGGCTTAGCAGGTTTGCACTGGAAGCTGCCCATATAGATGATATTTGGCATTGTGGGTCATGGAAAATCAAAAGCGAAATCATTTCTCATAAGCCAGATATCTGCATTCTGTAGTAGGGAGACGAAATCAACACCTTGACCAAATATTTCTAGGTGAACTCCTTGAAAGGTTAACCAAGGTACCTTGAATTTATTATTTATGTTATTTATGTCACCACATTCATGACTCTTTGACTAAATGTCATTCTGTCGGTAAATTGTAATCCTATAACAGGCACATAAAGGAAAGGAGATGGAGCTACAACTAAGTGACCCTCTCCATAACATAAACGGGAGTCCAAGATGATGTGCCACTAACACTACACCTCTAAAAGCAGGGTCAGCAAGAACAAGATCATACTTGGCATCCTCCAGTGAATTCATCAAGGTCTCATCATCAAATATCCTTGCTGTCATATTGCACACTTCTGCCGAAAACTTTTTCAACAAGAGCCATTTCCATCCAGAATTATCTTCCTGCTCTCATGTTTTACGTTTTAAATTACACCTCAGTGCCAGCGTGAGCAGAACGCTAATCCAGTAGCTCCGTACAGGCAGAATTGTTTTTGCTAAGTGTGTTTAAAGTACTTTTTAGTTTCAAGTTTTTAACTTTATATAGCCCATGGAAATTTATGGACAAAGCAGGAAACAACTCGTTTACTCAAGGGAGAAACTGCTTTCACTACAAACAATGGGAAGAGCTGGCATTTTTCATCACATACCTTAGGAGTTGAAAAAGAGGCGGCAAGGCTGCAGAGCCGGAGTGAAGGTGAAGGTTAGGCTAACGGCTAAGCGGTGGAAGTATAAGCCCTCGGTTCCGTCAATAGTGATGAGGAATGTAAATTGTCTGACCAAGACGGATGAACTGGCTGCCCTTGTGAAGACGGAGAGGATGTTCAGGGAGGGAGTGCAGTTTGTTTTGCCCCTCCGAAACCTAGCTAACTCAGAACACCCCCTACGGTAATGTGGATCTATCAGGATTTGCTACAGTGAGAGCGGATCGGGATTTCAAGCGCAGCGGTAAAAGCAAAAAAGGGGGACTCGCACTGTTTATTAACAACAGATGGTGCAACCATATGCCTAGAGAGTTTTCCTACTCCATTGTTGTGTACATACCACCGCAAGCGCATGCAGAGACTGCGCATGACGTAATCCACTCCACCATTGCGAAACTGCAAACACAACATCCGAAAGCTTTTATTGCTATCTCTGGGGATTTTAATCACATGACACTGGATTCTACACAGTCAGACTTTCATCAGTTTGTAAGCTGCCCTGCTAGGAAGAACAAGACTTTAGATCTACTGTATGCAAACGTGAGGGAAGCTTACACTGCTACTCATCTACCCCCATTAGGAAAGTCTGATCATAACTTGGTCCTGCTCACACCTTAGTATAAACCACTGATACAGAGGCAGTCCATATCCAAAAGTTCATTCAGGAAATGGTCACCTGAGGCAGCGGAGGCTCTGAGAGACTGTTTTGAATGTACTTATTGGAGCATTTTGCAGGGAGTTCACAGCGAGGATATTAAGGAGGTCACTCATTGCACTACTAATTATATGAACTTCTGCATGGACGTGGTGGTTCCAACTAGAACTGTATGCTGCTTTCCCAATAACAAACCGTGGATCACCAATAATTTAAAGAATATCCAGAATAGGAAGAAAAGAGCATTTAAGGATGGTACAGTAACAGAGGTTAGCTGAAGCGCATACAGGGGGAGCTTAAGGTCCACCTGAGAGAGGTGAAGGAAGTGGTGGTATGAAAACCATCACAGGCTGTAAGATGAAGAGCAGTATTACAGGAAATGGGGACGCTGGGAAAGTAAATGTCATGAAGACTTTTGAACGGCTGCTGCTCCATGTCCTCAGACCTCAGGTACACCATACACAAGATCCACTGCAGTTTGGATACCAGGAGAAGATGGGAGTAGAGGATGCTGTCCTCTATCTACTTCATAGGGCTTATTCACATCTGGATAGCGAAAAGGGGCTCTGTGAGAATGTAGTTTTTTTATTTTTCTAGTGCCTTTGACACCATCTGGCTGCTACTGTTGAGAGAAAAGCTGACAGAGATGATGGTGGACCCACTATTGGTGATATGGATTACGGACTACCTCACAGAGAGACCACAATACGTCAGACTGAAGGGTTGTATATCAGAGACAGTAGTCAGCAGGATTGGAGTGCCACAGGGAACCGTGCTCTCTCCTGTCCTCTTCACCCTGTACACATCTGACCTCCAGTATAACTCTGAGCTCTGTCATATGCAGAAATACTCAGATGATACTCTGATAGTTGGTTGTGTCAGGGATGAACAGGAGGGGGAGTACAGGGTGGTGTGAGGGTCAATCATCTGCAGCTAAACTTGTCCAAGACCAAGGAACTAGTAGTGGACTTCAGAAGGAAGAAACCAAATTTCCAGCCTGTGTCCATTGAGGGAGCTGATGTGGAGGTAGTGAGGACTTATAAATATCTGGGCTTCAACAGGTTGACAAGCTAGATTGGATTGCAAATATGGACTCTCTCTGCAGAAAAGGGCAGAGCCGTCTGTATTTCTTGAGAAGGCTAGGGTCCTTCAAAATCTGCAAAAAACTACTGCATATGTTTTACCAGTCTGTGGTGGCCAGCGTCCTCTTTTATGGTGTAGTTTGTTGGGGAGGAAACAGTAAGAAGAGAGATGCTGGCAGACTGGACAGACTGGTAAGGAGAGCTGGCTCAGTAGTAGGGTCAGAAGTGGATTCACTGGTGACAGTGGCAGAAAGAAAGACCCTGGACAAATTGCTGTCCATATTGGACAACGCACACCATCCCCTGCATCTGTTTTGCAGTACATGAGGAAGAAACTTCAACATGAAATCATTGTTAAATTTATCAATATCCAAAGTAATGTGTGTAAAACTGTAAAACTATGACCTTTCGAATGCAACTCAACAATGAGGACCTTCATATTAATCCAATAGCTTTGCCACCGTAAGATACTGATAGAAAAGAGAACATAATGAACAAACCAATAATTTTGGAAAATGCATTTTCTTTCACAACCTTTAACAGAAAGAATATCATATAAATTAATATGTTATAGAGTAAAAGGTATTTTATAAATGTCAATGATGAAGATAATTTTATTAGTATCATAAGATAAAATACAATCAAATGTTTGAACTATAAACTTTAAGCAAAATATGTAATTCTTCCCAACCATAACCAATTTGCAGCATCTACCTGGATGAAGCGACGACAGCTATACTGCACCAGACCGTCCACTATTATTGGTGAAGAGAAGACATAGCCAGTAAATATGGGGACGATTAGTAGGCCAATTGGAAAATTTGGCCAGGTTGCCAGGGTAAACCCCTACTTTTTTCCAAAGTACATCTTGGGATTTTTAACAAACCACAGAGATGCCAGGACCTCGGTTTAACCTCTCATCTGAAGGACAGTGCTTAACAACAGTGTAGTGTCCCCATTACTATACTTGGGACCACAAGGTGAGCACTCCCTACTGGTCTCACTGACACCAAACCTAGTTTTCCCAGGAGGTCTCCCATCCAGATACTGATGAGGTTTAACCCTGCGTAGCTCAATTAAGCAACAAGGCTTGGACAACTGGGTGACACAGTCTTACCATGCATGACAGCTTGGAGTGATAATGTATTTTGTGCATATAACCTTTTCCCTTGTCTTTATGATGTTCAAAGGACTTTTTAAATAGTAAATGCTACACGCTGATAAAGATAAGCAATTACTTTAGCTAATATTTACCAACCAACAACAATCATTTGTAAGTATAACACCAGTGGTTCAGCTCTAAACAGTCAGTTTAAGATTCAAAAACACACCTGATGAGACAAAATTTGATCTGAATTATAATTTTAATACTATTGTTTGGATTTCTAGATTTGTGTACAACATTCCAAAAACATTATGGTCATCTCAGACGATCTACATATTTTATTTCCAGTTCGTGTATCACTCATGTTTTACTTTCTTTCTGAATAAAGCTCGCAAAATAAATCTTAATGCATATATTGCAAAAAATACAAAAATGAAAACCACCACCATTAAAGTCAAAATAACATCTATGGAGTGGTAAGCGATCCAGGACATTCTGAAAGATTGTGTTCGTAAATGAGGAGCTCCACCGTTCCTCATGACAAACTCAATCCAGAAGACGGCACGATCAAGAGGTTTCATTGGCTGATCACGGTGAAGTCTGGACAGTCTTTGCATGTTCTCTCTGTAAGATGAATTATACAAGACCTCCTTTAATCCTTCTAGAAATACTGTTCTGTCAACAGTTGAAATATCTACAATTTTTGCTGTACCCTTTGCTTCCATTCTGAACAGATTGTCAGGTTGATCAAAAACTAAAGGGAGACCCAAAATAGGCACCCCATGGTAAATGGCTTCCTGAATTCCATTGGTGCCACCATGTGCCACAAATACTTTAGTCTTGGGATGTCCAAGCAGGTCATTTTGAGGGAGCCAATCCACAAGTAATGTGTTGTTTCCAAGAGTTTCAGGTCGCGGCCCTGTGTATCTCCAAATAACTTTTTGAGGAAGTTGAGAAAAAGCCACCGCTATCTCATTGGTGACATCCTGTGGAAGATGAGCAATAAGGGTTCCCAAAGACATGATGATGACTCCATGCTCCCCAGAGCTCTGCACAAATTCCTCAAGATCAGCTGGAAGCGGCTTTGCAGGTTTGCATTGGAAGCCGCCCATATAGATCACATTTGGCATTGTTGGTCTTGGAAACTCAAAAGTAAAGTCATTTCTCATAAGCCAGATATCTGCATTCTGTAGTAGGGAGATGATATCAACATCGGGACCAAAATGTTTGCTACAGAAGGAATTGTAGCAGGGTTTGGACACTATTGCAGACTGAATCAGGGTAAAAATGTAACTCAAAACATTCTTCACCCGTTGGAGAAATGTCATCTTATCGGTTAACTTCGCTCCTGGGATAGGAACGTAAGATAAAGGAGAAGGAGCAATTACAAAATGCCCCTCTCCGAAAATCGTCCACCGAACGTTAAAAACCAGAGGAATGTTAAATTTGTGAGCTAGTATTGAGCCACCACCAGCAGCCGGGTCTGACAAAACCACATCAAATTTTGCATCTCGGATCAATGTCATCATGTCTTCATCTTCAAACATTCTCTCCATCATATGAACCATTTCTTCATACACGCTTTTAAATTGAATGGTAATTTCATACTCCAGTTGAATTTGGTTCCAAAAGGAATTTCCTTCTCTTTGGATTTTCAAGAGCTGGCCGATCAATGAATTTAAAAACTCCTCGTCGAACCCTCCTGTGTTTGGAATGGTGAGAGAATTGTAAAAAGGTGACTCTGTCTTGATATACCAGCTGTTAGAAGGTCTCAACACTGTTATATTGTGTCCTCTGCTATACAGTTCCTCAATAAGGACCTTCATGTTCACCCAGTGACTTCCGTCTAGTGGACACACCAACACTTTACCACCATCTGCCCCAAGCAATGCGCTTAACAGTGTCAGCAAACTGACACAGACTGAATGATGCATCTTCATACACAACCTTTAATGAAAGATCATGATAAAATAGAAATAAATGAAATAAAGACAACAAACGTATAAAATTAACAAAAGCAAATAGGGAGGGAAGTTCTTATTCATCTTATTTAACATCATAGGTACCAGGTTGTTGTTATAGTTATAAAAATTCAAAAATTGTAATATTTTGATTAAGTTTTCTTAAAAGTCGCTCTAGATTAAAAAGTAGTGTTTAACTCTTTCCCCGCCATTGACGAGTTATCTCATCAATTAAGAGAAAACATTTGCATAAAAAAATGCTGATTAATTTTTATGTTAGTCTGCAATAACGCAATTATGCACTAGATCCACAATGCAAAAAATGATTTTCAGTACAAATATCTAAAAATTCTTAAATTAAGATGCTTTTTCTTGATGAGCAAAATGACACAAGAAAATACGTCTAGTTTTTAGACCAAAAATATCAAGTTTAAGTGATTTTGTGCATAAAACAAGCTAAAAAATCTGCCAATGGGGTAAGCAAAAAATTTTCAACAATTTGTTTTCTTAAACACTAAATTCAAGAAAAATTTGGTCTAATATTTCTGGTCTAAAAACTAGACTTATTTTCTTGGGTCGTTTTTCTCATCAAGAAAAAGTATCTTAATTTAAGAATTTTTACTAAAAACAAGGCAAAAATACTAAGAATTTTTTTTCTTGAAAATAATTTTTTGCAGTGCACTTACTCAATTTATGAAAAAATTGAAGCCAAAATGTTATTTACTAATTTTAAACTCTGTGTATGTTTTCATTATCGTTCTGAATCTGATCTCTACAAAAACTTCCTTCACAAAAATGCAAATATTTCAGCTTTTTGCTAAAAAAAAATATTTTTAAAGAATTATTTATTATTCTTATTATTAAAACCAATATTTAAGAGTTTATAAGCAGAGAAAAATATGGATAGGATGAAACTTTTTTTGTTTATTGTTAGTTTGAAAGCAGAGTGTCTGTTATTTAATTTAATATATTTGTATGTTTATATATTTTTTTTCCTGAAAGGCATTTTGTGAAGCATTTGTGAAAATCACAAAACATGCTGATGGGCAACTTTTAAAAAAATGGCTGGATGGTAATGAGTTAATTGTGATTAGAGTCTTATACTTGTTTACATCACCGTAGTCATTTTATTTTATAATGATTTTCAACACTTTTAAAATTTTGTCATTAATTATACTCCATTCCACACCCATCTATCCCTGCTGTTGCATGCGTGTGCTATGTCGGAGACTAAAAGTACCCTCTCTATTTTTATTAATCAAAATTAATGTGTTCAAAAGATGAACGAAGATCTTACGACTGTAGTATGACATGAGTCTGTTTATCTTCTTTTCATTTTGTAAAACAAACAGCAAATGTTATTTCGTTTTAAAGTTTAAAAAAAAACCAACAACTACAACAACAAAATAAAGCCAAAGGAATCAGCTAGCTATATTATATGGCTTATAACTTATAAAATCAAGTTGAAATTGTTTAACCTAATTTTTTTAAGTTAAGGTATAAAAATATATATTGATTTGTTATGTAGCCTAATGTTATATTAACATTCTGTACAACATAATTTGATTTAGTGATAAATAACAAATGTAAACAACTCAAATCAACGATTTGCACATTTAAATCCTATTAAAAATATTCAGAAGATATTTCAAACCTCACCTGAGAACATGCACTTGAACTCCTTGAAATTCACCTCAGGAGTTTAAATCCTCAGTATTTATTATGCTGCTTTACAAGCCTTTCTAAACGTATTTGGGGTAAAGGTTCTTTTAATGAGTGAGGCAAAACCCTATCAGGTGCTTTTGGGCGGGGACAGTTGATAAATGCTAATATAATAGGGTTCAAAGATCATGTTCCACAACCAGCAAAACATCAGATGGGAAAAAAACGAATAATTATTATTCTTCGATTTTGTGTTACACAAGTCCATACGATCAGATCAAATCTCTGCTCTCTTGCTTTGTCTTTATGATCTTTAATCTTTACAATCTACTGAGAACATTCCAGTGGAGCACTGAACTAAATGGGTGCATTTAGTGATATTGTTTAAGCTGGTTATGTAACAGGCAGAATGAATGGAGGGAAATTCAAGCCGGGTTTAAATCTGACGTCTGTACTGTGATTCATGGACGGACCATCCAACAGTGTAAGATGATAACCAATACAGAAAAAATGGACAATGTACAAAGTGTAACACAATACCATTAAACTTTGCATGAGGTCACATTAGCACCTATAACCTTTTAAAAGTCCACATATGTTCTTTTTGAAAAAAGTATATGCTATATGTAGATATTTTTGACTGACAGATCATCTCAAGACCCACTAATTAAAAAAAACCCACATTCGTTTCCTTTCAGTATTTTTTTATTTTTCTTGTCAAAGGATTAAGTTTAATTGCAATATTACAATACCTTATGGAGGGCTGCACGATTATGGCAAAAATCATAACTGTTTATTACTTCCCACCCAATATATTCCAATTGCTATTAGTAATGTTGAATAACAAGTCGAAAATCACAGCACAGCAGCCAACGGGCAAACCTGAAGGGCATGCCTGCCCACTTTGATAAACATTCCCAATGTTTGATCACATAAATTATTTATGAAAGTATTGATTTTTATTGATTTGACCGACCCTGGGGTCAAATTTTTATCCCTACCACTTTTCAAAACAAAGTTACGCCACCTCCTGTAAGAATGGCAAACACTGACAACACGTAGCTGCGAAAAAAATGATATTGCAAATTCTATAATCTTCCTTTTTGGATTGGCACCGCAACGCTGAAGAACATCATATGGACATGCACCAAATCAAGACAGACAATTAAAGATATTATAAAGATTTGAGTCCTAATAAATGTAAGGCAGTTGGCCCTCTTGTGGCTGCCCTTTGGTGTTATCATTCATGTTAACTTAATAACCTGGAAACAAAAGATAAGATTGCAGGGCTCCAGACTAACTTTTTTCACTAGGAGCACAGTGGCCCCCAACTGAAAATTTTAGGGGCGCAACCAGAAAATTTAGGGGCACACACCGTAAATCAACATGCTAACCAAATATTCACATTTCTACAAATTTCCACTGTATTACTAATAAATACTTGATGATAGATGCAGAAATTACAATGTGCTGTTTCAAATTCAGTGTCACATTTTATTGTGCACTTTTGGAAAAAAATGTCAAATTTACTGGTTGCACATGTGCGACTGGATATAAAATTCAGTGGCACACTCTCAAATTTTAGGGGCAAAATGCCACCATTTGGGGGCAGTCTGGAGCCCTGGATTGAATTAAAGTTATCATAACTTAAAACAAAAAGTATGCAAAATGAGGATATCTCTTAGAAAGTGAGTTTTTTGTGTCATGTACAAATACATCACCCATAGAAAACCCAATGAGGTTCCTCGTAAAATTCTTTATTCATAAACTTGATGCAAGTTTACAAATATACTGTACATGGTCAAAATTCTCATCATGGAAAAAAAATCTAACCAAAAACCCCGGAAAGCATGCGGACAGTGTGAGCATGGAGAATCATTCCATTATGAGATGGCACCAAATTCTGTTGTTGGTTATTGTGAGGGTTGAAGAGAGAAAAACCACTGTTCAGACAAGGAAAAACTAAAGACTATCAAGTCACAGAAATGTTGGTCAAGCCCAAATCATTCGGTTTTAGAGAACGCTGATGGGTTGAGACGATAAATCTTAATGCATAAAATCATAATATTTTAATTTTCGAAGAAACTGACTGCGCACAACAACAGCATTAACTTGCAAAACAGACACTCGAGTTATTCTGTAACGGCTCTTATGAATTACATTTACATGTGTTGTGTACAAGATCACTTTTGCATTCATGCTAAATATGTCTGTTACGTGATGCTGGGCACTCAGGAAAAATTAGCATATTACAAATCTGGACCCTCTTAAAATGTGCTGACCCAAGAATCACAACCATAACATTCTGTGTCCTTAATTATTTACAACTAGGAAGGTTTTGAATTTAGAATATTGTTTAAACAAAGGTAATATTGCTATTCTTATTTTTTTTTACTTATAGTCAAGAGTTGTCCAGTTACTATAACACTTGTCAATATAGAAATAAACCCATTCATTAAATACTACTAATAGATGAAGCTGGCAAACTACTCTTGCTTCACTTAACGAAGCAAAGAGATGTTCTGTTCTTAAAGTGTCCGGATAAAATTAAAAGACTATATAAGGTTTGTGGACAAAATGGATTTTCCTGAGTTTTCAATGAAAACCTTCAGATACACCAGCCTTTGATCATTCACTTGTTTTAATTGTAATACACTGCAACACAGTTTGGGGGGCAATATGAAGTTTTCTTATACTGTGAATGCATTGACCATTAAGACTCTGAGAGGTATATACCAAAAACAGTGATCTTGTAGTGTTGTGCTATGAGAACTGGATTACGTACTTTGATGATTTTAATCTATGCTCACAAAAGGAAATAGACAGTACTCGAAAACTGACAGCATATTGAAGCGCTGCTGATATTAACCTCAAATGTATGTAGCAGAAATTGAACATCTTGTAAAACAGCAACAGTAAGGAGTGGGAACAAAAAAAAATGAAGTTATGTTCATATCACTTATATAAATACAATTTTTAAGATATTACCCCCATTGAGCAACGACAACTTTCCCCCATCGACAGAGTCCTTGCTTGAAAATTCCGATAAATGCCCCCACTTCACATAAACACCACATTTAAGACGCCTCATATCCATTTACAAGTATACAAGTTGAGCTCCGTTGAATTATAGAGCAATGGCATGTTCTGCTTCAACCATTCAAAGCCAAAGTTTACATTTGTCCATTATTGGTCAGATCAGCCACATGCTAAAAGCGAGCAATAAGGAAATCGAGTGGAATTCGTCCTTTACGATGGAAAAACACGAGATCCAGAGCTATATATCCGCCCTTTCTCTCGTTCTCGCCATTATCATTATTAACAATAGGGTTGCTTACAAGCGTACGCATATAATTGTGGCAAGTAACGATTCTTCAACAACATCAGCATTAAATGTACCAGTATATGTTAACTCATAATGCATGAGGAAAAGTCTCTACAGATACGAGAGCGGTGGCACATTGTCTTCACATTGTCTCTGGTTGCATCCATTTCCTGTTTTAAGTTCAGTAAACCACCACTTAGTCAAAATGGCAGGGCCATTTAAAAGCCGACAAAGAGGATCAGATCCAGTGTCGCTGTTGAGCATCTCCATTCGTGTTTTAATCCAAAAGTGAAGATGGGAGGCAACAAAAACCACCTATATGGATTTCCATGTTATTTGGAACCTATTAGTACCAAGGCTCTGAACATCCCATCATGGTACGAGAAAAGAAATGACGAAAGAGCGTGAGAAACAGACACCACTGAAGAGCGACACAGGCATGGGATAGGGTCAAAAAAGTCCAGCTTTGCAGAAGGTAAGGATGATGCAAATTTCCAAGAACCCAAATGCTTTCTTGATGGTTTCCACTTACACAAGAGCATCACACTCAAGCCAAAAAGGTGAATAACATTGGTAAAATAAAGCAAGGGTTTGAGACCGGATATCCCATGTTTGCAGTAATGCTTCTTCTAGCCATCTTCTTTCGGAGGTGTGTACCAGCCTGAAAAAAAGCAAATCACAGTGTGTCAACTCCTTGTTTCTGCCATAAATGATTGAGATCATTGCAGGTTCACTTACCGTTCTTTTCATGAATCTGAACCAATGATTTGTATGACTGTTGTGCTCTGGCAAGATTGTATTGATTCTGTTAAGAAACAAATTGAAGGTTTAACACCCTTCAAACATTTCTGCAAGTCAAACAAACATGACAAAGACAAAAGGGTCAGAACGAACCTTATTTGCTCCGAACTGCACTCTGGCTTTTCCTTTGACTAAGGTGGCGTTGATTTGCATGATGACTGACTCTATTGAGTAGGCACTGCTCCAGCCCTATGATCACCAGATGATTCATTTTAAATCTCAACAATGTGCACAAACGTAAGACGTAAGCATGTGAAACAGTTGGAATTCAAACCTGTTTTGTAAGTAGCTCCATACACAACGCTCCTCCTCCAAGAACATAGCTGGAAGAAATAATTATCATGCAAATCAAAATTTTTAATTAGATTTTAATGTGAGTATTATCATAAACACTGTATTGCAGTGCATAAAGTATTTTTAACCCAGGTGCTAACAAATTCTTACCCTCCAGACAGGACAGGAGACACAACCCGTACAAAAGGAGGATCAAAGGGGAAGTTATCCTGCCATCAAAAAGACTGAAGTTCAGCTACAGTTGCATGTAATCTTTCATTTAAAATGCCTTCACATCAAGATTTTGTCAAATGAGTAAACCAACCACTAACTTTATAAGAGAAATTGAGCAGAATGTAGTCCATGCCTTCTTTTTCCTTCAAAACCTGCAAGTCGCTGTGCAACGGACTGTCTGGGTCAACCCTTAAAAAACAAAACCGAAAAATATGGAATATCTACATAAAGACCCAAACACATAAAACATTATTAGCCGATATGAAGATCATTTCCTTACGTCCTTAACTTGACATGCCACTCGTACAGGCTATCATTGACCAACTCGACCGAATAGATACCTGGTCAGATAGAAATGTATGTTTAAAATACAAATTCAGACTTTTCTCTCACTGAAGCTTCTGGATAAAAAAAAGTTTTTTAAAATCCCAAAATAAAGTGAAATTACCCGTCTTATAACTCTGTGATCTATAGATCTCCCTGAGTTCCTTCATGAGACGGTCAGAGGCCTGAACTGAACCAGAGACTGCACCCTAAGAGAGCAACAACAGGTACGATTTAGGATGCAATATAGCACAGTTAGCCACAAGGTTTTAAATTATTCCTGCGTGCAAGTTACAACAACTTGCAAGTACATTGCAGGGCGGTTTCCCAGACAGGGCTTATCTTAGTCCCAGACTAAAATGCATGTTTGAGCTGCCTTAATTTAGAAACATCTTGTACCAACATTTCTTAACATATATCAGTGCCATTGTTTTGCACACTAGTATTGTTTTTTTTAACTACTAAAATGTCCTAATATAACTAGGGATAAATCCAAACTAGGGATGTATAACGATTAATTGTGATTAATCTATAGCAGAATAAAAGTTTTTGTTTAGTTCATATATATGTGTGTGTGTGTGTGTGTGTGTGAAATGTGTATAATAATTATGTGTATATAAATACGCACACATGCATGTATAATTTTAAGAAAAAGTATATATTTATACATTAAGTATTTATATTTGTATATAATATAAATTATACATAAATATACAAATTAGGGCTACAAATCGATTAATCGCAATTAATCGTTTGCAGAATAAACGTTTTTGTTTACATCATATATGTTTGTGTACTGTGTATAATAATTATGTATATACAAACACACACATGTATAATTTTAAGAAAAAAGAAAAATTATATATTAAGTATTTATATGTAATATAAATGTACAAATTTAATACACATGTAAACATTTCTTAAATATATACATGCATGTGTGTGTGTGTGTGTGTGTGTGTGTGTGTGTGTGTGTGTGCGCGCATTTACATAAACACAATTATTATACACCGTACACAAACATATATGATGTAAACAAAAACTTTTATTCTGCAAACGATTAATCGCAATTAATCGTTATGCAGCCCTAATACAAATGTATATACACATGTAAACATAAACATGGATGTGTGTGCATTTATCTATACAAAGTTATTATACACAGTTCACACACACACACACACACACGTGATGTAAACAAAAACTTTTATTTTGCTATAATCCCGATTAATTGTTATGCATTCCTAATCCAAACCCTGTCTGGGAAACTAACCCTTAGTAAATTAAAAAAACAAAATAAAAATTGCTTTAGGAAATTGTAAAGAGATCAAATGTATAATCTGTTTAATCAATGTCATTTTAATAACACATTGCATATAAAATACAAATTTTAAGGGCCAGATTTACTAAACACGGCGATTAAAAAAAGCGCCAATGTGAGTGGAAATTTCTGCGGGTGAAATTTCACTTGATAACGCGCATGCTAAAGGTACAAAAATCTCAATTCCAATAATGACCAACGCAATTTAAGACATTTTTGGGGGATTAAAAATGGCGCAAATACCAATAAATTGACAAGTGCAAATATTCGTAAATCAAGTTGCGCGATTCATTTAAATTCCCCCCCATAAATTTTGCACCTGAAAGGAAAATTCCTACAAATGCATATGCTTTTAATCATCACGGCATGTCTTTAGTAAACCCTGACAGTTTTTTAACAGTAAGAGAGGCGTTTGCACTGGCACAAGCTGTTAGTAAATCTGGCCCAAAATGTCCATTACGAAAAACTGAAAGATCTTACGTGAACAGCCAGTAGAGTACCTGAAGTACACAAACGGAAGGTAAAGACTTGCTGTTCTTTGACTCAAATGTTAATTCAGGAACCACTCTGATAGATTTACAATGTTAATCTAGCTATTTACAGAGTTCATTCGGTGCAGGTTCTGTCTGAGTTTCAAGCTGGTAGCATGCACATTTTTATGAGCAATTCATTAAAAGAGCCCAGCCTGTAGGTGTCAATCATTTCTAGAAGTGCAAAAACACTTCCAGTATAAAATTGTTTCTACATCAATTGTATTCCAGAGAAATGTCAACATCTCAATTAAGTTAAAACCTGCTTTATGGTTTTTCCAAAAAAAAAGAAAGAAAACCCATCCCACCCCAAAATGTAAAAAAGGTACCTTACCGAATGGACACTTACGTTCAAGTGGTCCTGCCTCTGATTCTTGCGGATCTTCTCCAGAATGGCCAAATTCTCCTTTTCAATACCATCATCCTCCGACTTTTTTCCATCAACTGGTTCCTCCTCTTTCATTTCATAGTGGTCGAGATCTTCTATATCCTGCTGCCACAGGAACAAACCAAAGTGTTGGGTATCAGTTTGTCTTCTCACCGTATAAGAACCACCCGTTAAAATCATCTAAAGTTTAATACCTCTACCATTTCCTCCTCCTCCTCTTCTTCCGAGGTTACTTCATCTGTTGTCCCATGCTGCAGTGAACACAAAATCGTTTGCATTAACTTCCATATCTAAAAACAAGGAAAAGTGGGTGTCGATCCGTGCAGTGTTGTCTCACCTTCCTGTCTTGATTGATGGGTCCAGCAGGAAGTGGCTGGTCCAGCATCTCCACATCAGGATGCTGGGGCAGGTTATAGAGTCGACATAAATCACATATCAGCCTTTTCAGCTGCTGAAGGAGCTGCATGAGAATTATGTGATGAAAAATCATGAATAAGGCTGTAAAGACATTTGTGGTTTACCTGCTAAAACATATTGAATATTGAACACAGGACTCTACACTAACTTTTTGCACTGGTGCGCCCAACATTTTTTCTTAGGTGCACCAGCACAAAAGTTAGGTGCACCCAAATTTTTGACCGCATCGCATTTATAGTTCACCCAAAAATTAAAATTCTGGCATAATTTACTTACTCTCATGTTGTTACTAACCTGTATAAGTGTCTTTGTTCTGGTGAACATGAATGAAAATATTTTGAGGAATGTTTGTAACCAAACCATTCATGAGCCCCATTCACTTCCATAGTATTATTTTTTCCTACCATGGAAGTGAATGGGGCTGATGCTTAGTTTGGTTATTAACATTCCTCAAAATATCTTGCTTCCTGTTCATCAAAACAATAAAATTTATACAGGTTTGTAGCAAAATGAGGGAGAGTTAATGATGACAGAATTGTTATTTTTGAATATAAAAAATGTGTCATAGGTATTTCGGTTTGCGACCATGAAAACAAACATGGGCCATGTTGAGGAGTGATTTAACTCAAACTGCAACAAAAGTCGCTGTTTATTTACTTCAATCATTTCTGGTCTTCTCAAATCAGTGTTTCCGCTATATACATTCAACCGTGGCGGCCCGCCACTCCTAAAACATCCCCGCCACGCCTGCGGTTGTGGATAGAAGGGATACAGCAAACGAAATCTCGTTGGATGAGCACTGTTTTATCCTAATCCTTTAACCAAACCCAACTCTAAACACAAAATTTCACACGATTGTAGGATGTATTTGTATCCAATTTAGCCAGAACCGCTGTTTTCATCCTAATAATCCTACCTCCAAATCTAATCCTTAACTTTTCGGCATTTGCTGTATCCCTTCTAGACAAAACCCACAGCGTCAGCTCGCAAAAAAGCTACCGAAATGTCCGCTCTGCGAGACTGGCTGTCTAGAAATAAATTCCTTTCTGGATTTGCGTTGTTCACTCATTTATAAATAAATCTCCTAAAATATCATAATTTCCTCCATGGGTTTAGTTTCATACACAAATAGATTTAAATCAACAGAGGATTATTAAGCTACGTTTCTGTTTTGAGAAATAATAATAAAATAAATAAGCCTACACGAAATATGTTACACTTAAATAATTATTAAATTGACAAAACGAATAAAAAAGTATTTGAGTTTCTGTTCTTCTTTTGTGACACGCTCTAAAACCAAACCAGCAGAAAGCACGTCATGTTTTTAATGATTATAAATAAGCACAAGGTTTTCTCCTTATTGTGAGTTTACACAAATAAAAATACATCATTTGAAGTTTCGAATGTTGTTTTACTTTTATCTTTATGACTATAAATTTAGGGTAATTTAAGCTGCAAGGTCATCACGCATGATGTTCACCGGCGCATATCTACACCAACACAGCGCAGGGCTGCGAGAAAAGACATTATTAAACTTTTGATTTAACATATTACGAGTTTTTTGGACATTCATTTGGAATCACTGTACTCATATTATCAACTTATCGGGCCATTAGTTATTCAGTATACTGTAGGCTATAAGCGCAGCGCACTGCTGAGCGCTCAGCTGTCAGTCAATCGTCTGTGCTTTAGATCGACACTCACAAAGTTTCACATTAAATGGTAAGATATTTGTCCAAAAACAAAAGGCTAAATACTGAATACTATTTATATGCGACTGCAAGACATTAATAGTCGAATCTGTTTGTTAGGAAACTTACATTATTCCCGTGGAAGAGAAGAACGTTGGTAATAGAAACTTGAGGCAGACGGTGAGACTGTTTTATCTGTTTTCAGACGAAACAGCAGGGTCGGGGTACCCGCGGGTGAACCGCATAATATTTGATCTAACGGGTGTAATAGGCTATTCGCGTGTCATTTGTGTTGTAGATGCAGGTCGGAACTCAATAGACAAGAGTAAAATGCGGGTCTAACATCCAAGACCAAAATTCGACTCGTTTTTAAATGTCCCGTGCTTATTTGTGTTTAAGATCTGTCTGAAGACCGGTAAAGGTTTATATTTAACTGCGCGATTTGCGGTGTGACCGGCTCGGGGTCACAGTCTTTATGTCAAATGGTGCGGGTGTGAAATAAAATTGCTGCTGATGTCGGATAACTGGTCGGTTGTTCTGTCAATCACAGCGGTGCGGATTATCAAACAGGACTGCATGACTTTGTAACAGCTCTGTACGCTAAACACGAGGACGAACTTGCAATGCAAACTACATTAAAACTACAATGAAATATCCGAACTACGTACGTAGCTGTGTAACGTTTTTTAAAGAAAATACAGTTTAGATCAAACATAGAAAAGCAATATGCTATAAATATAAGGAAAAGTAAATGACAGCGTGAAAATTATAAAAAAATACATGTTAGTTTACTGTAGCCTATATTCTACATAAATTTTTTTTACATTTATAATCCTCATGGGCGCCCCCTGCCGCCACAGCTGAAAAAAATCCTAGAGGAAACACTGCAAATCATACACAAGTTGCTGTTTCTTCTTCGTTTGTGGGTTAACTTGCCAAGCTGCTTCTTTGACGGCCGCACTGCTACTGTGGTTACACGCGTGGATACTGCCTACCAGCGGTCTGCGTGCGTGTTTGGACGTCGCCACAAAAGTATAGAAAATCGACACGGATCCTACGCCGTAGGACCTACACACAACTATAACGAGCCCTTAAGTCATTTTTTGTGATTTACCGTTTTCTGTACAAATCATATTACATAATATAAAGAACATTTTGTGAAAATATAACCTTTATATCTTTATTATTGACTAAGTAAAGTCAACGTTGAACCTTTAAGACACTGGAATCAGCCTGGATTTCACATGCAAAGTCACCAATTTAAGGCCCAATCCCATTTCTCTGTCTCACCCCTTCCCCTTAGTTTTGCATGTTCACGTGAGAGTAAGAACCAATCGGGATAGCCCTTTCGCTCTCGTGAACGTGCAAAACTAAGGGGTAGGGGTAAGACAGAGAAATGGGATTGGGCCTAAGATTTGAATTGAACACACATAGGTGTTTATTGAATAAAGGAAAGATTCTTACCAGAGTATTGCCTCTTCGAACATCTTCTAGACGTTCAAGGACCTCGGTTAAACTTGGGTCATCAGAGTCAACAAACCATATTGGTGGGGTTAAAGGATAAGACTCCTAGGAAAATAAGCAGTTCCAATGTCAGCATCCTTTAGCAAGGATGTTTGAGCTGATCAGTCGAATGTAAAAATTGTAAAAAATAAATCAAACTCTGTTGTCGCACAAGCTAGCTGAATTTTAAAGATGTATGGGTGTTTTCTCTCCGAGTAAACAATCAAATGAGACCACAGCGGATCTATGCCGCAAACTGTGTCGGAGCAAATGATGATGTTCCTGTGGTTCAGTTGCACGGAGCAACACCATGTGAACATTCTGTTCCCATCCTCTAGCTAGTAATCCCCTCCCATCTTTATGTCCCCACATCAGGGGCGATTCACAGCCGAAATTGTGGAGATTCATGTGCTTGTCAAGATCACATCAAGGCATTGCACAGTAACTACCTGGACCTAATGATACCAAAACATGAGTTAGTGCCACTGCAGCGTTGTGATGTGTTTGTTTGTGTACAGTGTGACTGAATCCCTTTCTCATTGATACCCATTCACATTCAATCCTTGCCTTACCATCAATTGAGAAATAAAAAGTGTAAGTTAGTTAGTGCATTATCAACAGCAAACATGTAGGGGGTTGTTTAAATATAAAGTTAAGAAACGCGCTAATATTGACAACATAGACAATATATCGGTCGGACAACTCGATATGCAAACAGAAATCGCTGGATGAATAAAACAGTACGATTTAACTAACAATAAGCGCACAACTGTTATTATTTTTAAATCTACGCATTTCGTGATACTTCCTAGGCCTCGTGACATAAAAAACTTTAGCTAACGATAGCTTTGTTAGCTAGGCTACGTTTGGAAATTTTGGAATTAAGTCAAATAAATTCATTATTCGTTACAGCTCCCACAATGACGAATGTAGTTGGCTCAACATAATAAAAACGAAATTTTTCCTAAAACGTTATCAGACAATTAACTGGCTAAAGTA
This sequence comes from Paramisgurnus dabryanus, assembly GCF_030506205.2. Classification (NCBI taxonomy): domain Eukaryota; kingdom Metazoa; phylum Chordata; class Actinopteri; order Cypriniformes; family Cobitidae; genus Paramisgurnus; species Paramisgurnus dabryanus. Next base: position 10,168,000 of record NC_133359.1, read on the forward strand.
TCAACCCGGCTAAGCTAGCACCCAAGCTAATAACTTGCTAACTTTTCTTCAGAATTACCAAGGTAAACGTTAAATAAAACAGTAAATTTCAATGTGATTTAACCATCTATTTCTATGGACAAATAAGTAAATTATTATCTAGCTAACGTTAGTTGTCTTAGCCAACAAAGTTACGATAAGCTAACGGAGATAACTTTGTTAGCGCATCAAATTAGCAAGCTAATGTAACACATTGCTACGTTCATTAGCTCAGTAACGTTACTGTCCTATGAAGTTTTGCTTTCAACATCGATAATCGATGTTGGCTGCTCAGTATGTCTTTATTTGTGGTATAAATGCCCATTAAGCCTATTTAGAGCTAACGCGGATTGCGGTTGGTGTTATTGCACTCGGCCTCGTCTCGATCGCTTATTAGGTACACAAGGGCTCCTGAATCTTACCGTGATATTGCAGTGAATAATGAGTAGCTTTTCTCCCGTCACATTAAACTGGCAGCTCAGTTCGTCTGGTTTCCAATCTATTATTCGGAATCGTTCATGATTTGGGTCAAAGATTGACTCCAGGAACTTTAATTCGGCCTTCAGCCCCGACACCGACATCTTCCACTCATCTCATCAGGAGCCAGGCCGCGGGGGGAAGGGACTCACCGAGAACTGCGAGCGCGCAGCTGATCCCAGTCTCTCTCTCTCTCTCTCTCTCTCTCTCTCTCTCTCTCTCTCTCTCTCTCTCTCTCTCTCTCGCTGTGCGGAGTTGAGGCTGGAGGAGAGAAACAACAAAGAGTGTGGGGAGGGAGAGGGTAGCACTGGAGACAGGGGGGAAAAAGAGAAAACAACGCCCGCCAACAATATTGAGGGAGTGCATAACATTTAAAACATCCAAAACATTGGTTTGACATACTCGCATAGCCCGTTTTTTCTAACCCTAAAAGCAACAATAATGTCATACCAATCATCATCAATCAAAAATTGTATCTTCAAATCTGTCAGCCAGCATAATCATTTCTTAAAATAATTAACTATAGCAGGCAATAAAATCCCAGAATAGATGGAAAATAATCTCAGGATGAGAAAATTTTTTTGATAAAATGCCAAGAGTACATTTTTACAAATTGAAGACAAAGGGTGACTACACTGAAGATACTAAAATATATCTGCATTTTGATTAATTAATTTAAGATTTTATTAATAAAACATTTATATTATTATATAGTTTTAATAAGTTTACTATTATTTTAAATTGTGAAAAAATATAAAGTATATGCAAGTGACACTAAACTTTTGAACTGCAGCATGTATTTAACCCTTGTACATGTTTTAAATTCACTACCCTTTTTTGTTTGTTTGCATGTTTTAATCAACCTCAGTACTGATTAAAACTACCAAATGTTTACAAAAATCCTTGATTTTTACTCTTTAATTGACAAGTTCATAAGTGATTTGTGGGAACTGATTTGGGGGGAAAACATAAAAAATTACAGATTTTCAATATAAAAAGTGTTTGTGGACTGATTTTTAAAAACCTTTTTCACAATCTTGGGAATGTCAAAGATTAGTAAAACATTGGCTTTGCATTTTTTTGTTTTTGTGCAGCATCAGATTTTATTTTAAATTTTTTCTCCCTCATTTATGGTTCATGGCAAATTTTTGCCCCATTGACTTCCATTATAACGACATTTTTTGATTGCAGAGCCATGACACCTTATTATCATGCATTTTTGATTGTAGGTGGTTTTTCCTTTTGCAAAGAGGTCAAATTTGTCCTTTTTACGGATGATCACCATGTAGCACCATTAACCCTTTAGTAGGCCTGTGCAAAAAACAGAGCTTAATTTCTAGCTTGTACATTGAGTTATTGAGATATTATACCACTTATGAACTTGGCAATTAAGGAGTTAAAATCATAGAATTTTTAGGGCTGGGCAAAAAAAAGATTTTTCGATTAATCGTTTCTTTTTATGTGGTCAATTCAAAATCGATTCTCAAAGGCAACATTGAACATAAGATTAATGTTAATCTAATTACTAGTCTTCTCTACTAGATGTCACCCTCTTTGTTGCCTTGCGCGATGTTACCAAGGAGCAAGAGGCGAGCCCGTCATTCATTCATTCAGTCAGTCAGTCTATATTCTAATATAATATAATATAATATTCTATATAATCTATATTCATTGAGTTGAATCGAAAAACCGCCCCAGGGAAAATCGGAATCGAAAATCGAACAGAGAATCGGAATTGAATTGATTTGATAGCTTGTGAATCGAAATCGAATCGATCTGGAACATTTCAATCGATACGCAGCCCTAGAAATTTTTGTAAACATTTGGTATTTTTGATCAGAAAAAATGTATAAAAAAATTAATCTGATACATTTTTACAACAGTTTAATTTAGTGGACTTTAAAAAAAAAAAAAACGAACGTTGCTAAATAGCACTAAAAGTGGTTCACTGGCTCGTAATCATAGGGGAACCTTTTTAAGTGCCTGTGTAGAACTCAGTTGTGCTATATAGAACCATGTCTGGTGCTACAGTGGTGCTATATAACCCCCGGATGGTTCTTAATAGGTGCTTTATAGGTGCTATATAGCACTAAAATGGTTCCTCTATGATTAAGAGCTTTTAGTGCTATTTAGCCCCTGTTTGTAAGAGTGTATATTGTTGAGGTTTTTTTTTAATAATTCAAAGCATTTTCTTAAAATATATGTAAATATAAGATTTGTCCCCAAAAATAATTCCATTTGCTGAAACACAAAGAAAGTTGTGGCCAAATTGAGACTACAAAAACAAAATGGCCCCAACAACACATAAGGGTTAACTAAATATTTTGTTAAAGTATGCTGAAATCCTGTAAAAGTCAGGTATCTGTATCAATATCTGTTATCAAACTTACTATTTATAACGTTTGCCGAAATCAGGTTTATCACATGTAGTCGTTTTTCAACTCACAACATAGTTAAACTCTAATAAAAATGTAATGTAAAAAAAACTAGGCTTTAAAGTAAAATGACACTGGTTTCTTTGATGATGCATTTGGGTTAGCAGTAGCTTATTGTTACATGCGGTGGGTTAAAGTTTAAGGCATGTTAATTGATGTTTCATTTCGATTAGACAATAATTTTTATAACTGATACACAACCATTTTATTTACAGTCTAAATTAAATTTTTACTAAAATAGTGAATTTCTAAGGTTAGTATTGCTTTTTGTCTCCCTCTAGGGGCGAATGTTGTTTCTGCACATAATTATACCGCGGCCCCTTTCTTCTTTAATTGTCATTTGATCATCATACAGTGTCCAGTCACAAAAAGCGCTGTTAGATAAACTAAAACGCGGAAAAGGAAGTTTTATTAACTGTGGGCCAAAAAGTGAATTTTGTATGAATGTATGATAACTGTAACTAGCTATTTAAAATGTCAAGGGGCGGGACACTATCTGTCAATTCATCGCTGATATTTAAATATTGCAGCAGACAGAACCTCAAGTCATTCAAGCAGCTGAGCAAGTTTGTACGAGGTCTTTCCGTTCACCAACACTGTCCGAGCATGAAATGCCTTCGGCTTTATCTGCTGCTCATAATGACCCAAACTGCTTATATGAACCGAATCAAGAAGAACCGAGACTGTACGTGGCGTTGTGAGGTATGATATATTCATTTTTAATTATTTTTCTCATGCACGTTGTTTTGATGTTATTTATTATTTTTGTATGTCATTACTATAGTGTAGTAATAGTTAATATTACATCGAAATTTGTACATTTTTTATTTAATTATTTTTTATTTTTGTTTTACTAGTAAAATGAATAAACTCGAGAAAGTCAGATAAATGTACTCAGATAAAATATTGCATTTAGCAGCCGTTACGTAATATACATTTGCATGCGTAAATAGTTACCCTAAGTACATTCAGCCCATACCTGTTTGTGCTACCTTTGTGTTATAATAATAGGTGACAGGTTCAATTATTTTCCCATCTGTAACACTGACAAATTTAACAATACATAAGCTGTCTCTTGTTCTTACCAAGCCAGACAGACGCAGGTTATTAAATGCGCAAAGGAACTTTAAGGTTTGTTTAGATAAATGCAATAGGATATAAACACAAGATACTCTTGATTTACATCACAGGTTTAGCGTAACCAGGAACTGTTTAAGTTGCCACGAGTGGGAAATCCCTTATAACACCACCCTTATGTTGATATTTCCTCCTAGATTATAAAGCAGTCTCTGTACCTTGAGCACAGTGCATAAAAGAAATAGTACACTACTGTATCACAATGAGTCATCTTAATGCTTTAATCCAAAACCATTTCTCTCTAAACAGGGTCTACAGTGTAAATCCAGACCCTACTGTGAGTATCTCTCGATCTGTGCATCATCGCACATCACTTATTACAACACATCGATAGCAATACACAATATATCAATACAGCTGTATACATTTAAAGGGTCAGTTCACCCCTAAATGGAACAAAATTATCTTTTTTTAAAATAATGGCACACAAATAACCAATTTTTGTGCCTTCAATATATATATATATATATATATATATATATATATATGGTATGAGACACGTTGAATAATTTTATAATGCTCCTCTTGAAGCTTGAGGAGAGGCGGTCACAGTCAACTCCTATTGCAAACAGATTTTTTTTATTTATTTATTTTCAAGACCAGCAGGATAGTAAAACTTTATATCTTTCAGCTCTACTATCAGAATCTCACTGCAGGAAACAGACTGTCAGCAGTGATGTATTCAATAATGTGAAGCTGTCTACTGTATTGGGATGTGAGGGAAGGAAATGTTCATTGCAGCTAAAAATAGCAACATCAGTAAACATTACCAGTAAGTATTATTTATATGCAGTCATTAAATTACACTAACCACATGCAGAAATGATAAAATAGCATTAAAAGAGTAAGTATTTTACTATGCATTACTTGCATGACTTACATCTCATAGTCTGTCTTGTAAATCATTGTATTTAACCAAATACTCAAGTAAAACATTCACACAATATTTCCATCTAATCACATAAACAAAACGACATCACTTCAATATAAAGTTATTTATAAACTATTTATAATGTTAAAGTTTAAATATTAACCACCATGTGCCGCTATCGTTACCATATTGCTGACAGAAGTTTATTAATCAAACCCATTGGTTGAAATAGTGTCCTTTATTTTTCAGGTGATATCCGTGGAGTTTCACTGTGTGCCGATTCTGCAGGAATGATGGGACATTGCCAGATTTATAACTTTGAGCAGGCTGCCAGAAAAAGTTTTATAGGAAAACAGGTGAATATGCCATTATCACATTCATGTTTATTAAAATGTGGTTTGAAATAGCATAATGATTTTATTCTTTACCTCCAGGCTGGCGTGCAGTTTAAATGCATTCCTGTTAGACCCGGTCAGCATGTGTTTGTAACCCTAAAAACGGTTCCTAACTACTGTAAAGCCACGAAGATGCAAAAATACATTGTCCCTGGTATGTGTGTGCGTGTTTATTGTGACAACTGTATTCAATGCAAATCCACAAGAAAGCTGCATGTATAGCATTAACATGCATTTGTCTTTTAAATATCAGAATGCAGCCATGAAGATATCAGAAATGAAATATCAGAGTGCATCAGTAAGTATATGCGTAATGCTTTTTCATTATGATGCTGCTGTGGTCAGTGTTAGTTAGTTAATATGGAGTCAAAAAACTTCCTGTAATACTGTAGATAAACTCACATGCGTCTCTCTAGAGGTAAAGTTTTAACCAAAGTTGTACTTGTAGCTGGAAAGCTGGAGTATACTGTAGATAAAGTCAAAAGGAAAATGACAGTGATGGTGAAAGATGCACCGGAGGATACGGATTATAACCTCAGGCTCTGTCATAAACGCAGTGTGATCTGTGCAGGTGACGGGACACTCAAAACAGTAAGCACATATACCATTTTTTTATTGTTTAAAACATTTTGGCATTGTTTTCACCGAATCCTTGTGTATGTTTTTCAGATAAAAGCACAAGATCTACAGAAGAACATTACATTGCAGTATTCCAAAGCACTGCCCTGTTTGTGCATTGAGGTACCAAAGGTTGCTTTGGTGGAAACATTCATCTTCTTTGATGGAAAAGATACTGTGCATTGACACTGTTATTTACTTTAGGGTTGGCCTGCCAGAGTAGATGCACGGCGAGTTCAAGCATGTCCATTCAAAAACGGCAAGTGATGCTTATTATCTCATTATTTTGATGATACACTGCAAAAGGTTTCATTCCTGTCCTGAGTGAATATTATTGTGAAATGTATCTCTGTTTTCAGTCTCAGAGGCTAAATACCTGTAAACTGGTTTTATTCAAGTCCATTATATTTATAGGACAGCCTCAAGTGAAACGCATTAGGTTACACTAAAGATACAATTTTTTTTTAAGGGGTAGCTTTACAATTCCTATATTTGGGTTGATGTGGTCATAGTTTATTGCATGCGATTCAACAATTATTTGGTAACACTGCAATAAAGTTTCATTCATTAATATTAGTGAACGCTATAGCTAACATGAACTAACAATGAGCAATGTATTTTTAAAGCATTTTTATTCATTCTTATTATTGTTATCTAATAAAAAGCATATTGTTCAAGTTAGTTCATTGTGCATTAACAGATATAGCTTTTGATTTTAAAATTGTATTAGCAAATGCAAAAATTCACAAAACCCAGGATCAACAAATGCTGTAGAAGTATTTGAAGGGACAGTCCACTTTTTTTTGAAAATATGCTCATTTTCCAGCTCCCCTAGAGTTAAACATTTGATTTTTACCGTTTTGGAATCCATTCAGCTGATCTCTGGGTCTGGCGGTAGCACTTTTAGCATAGCTTAGCATAATCCATTGAATCTGATTAGACCATTAGCATCGCGCTAAAAACTAACCAAAGAGTTAGTCATATTACGCACTGCCTGAAAATAGTCCCCTTGGTTACTTTCACTAACATGGGACTATTTTCGGGTGCTGCTAATATCACTACGCCTGCTGCAGCCATGTTACATCAGCAAAGTCCTTGATAATTACGCCAGTTTAAGAGTATAGTTCCTAACCATATCTGCCTAGAAAATTGCAACTTTTAATTTTTTGCAGCAGTCTTGGTACACGATGTAACTACAGAAGAGTCAAGTTTTAAATAGGAAAAATATCGAAACTCTTTGGTTATTTTTTGTGCGATGCTAACGGTCTAATCAGATTCAATGGTTTATGCTAAGCTATGCTAAAAGTGCTAGCAGAAGACCCGGAGATCAGCTGAATGGATTCCAAAACGGTAAGAATCAAATGTTAAATTCTATGGGAGCTGGAAAATGAGCATATTTTCAAAAAAGTGGAATGTCCCTTTAAGTTCATTGTTAGTTCATGTTAGTTCATGCAGTTCATTAATATTAACAAATTAGGAGCTCAGATGCAAAAGCAGCTAAACGCACCTCTTCAAAAATGAGATAATGATATTAGCCAAATTCCCTCGACATGTATTATACATTTATCAAATACCTTTGCTTCAAATCTGCTTAATCCCGGCCTCAGGCCATTCGGAAATCCTGCTTTGTTGGCTGAATCTGTTAAACGCCACATCTAAGTGCACAGAAGCCGCAAAACGCAGTGTTTCGCTTTCAAACTTGTTTTCATTGTGAGTACCTGAATACTCATATGTGGCAGTGACATGGATCACAGCGCCCCATAATGTGTGGTTCAGTTTTATCATTTGCAATGTTTCCAGTTGCATCTTTATTGATTTTGCAACTATATCTTAAAAGTAGACCTTTTTGCCATAAAAGCATGTACTTTTTTGCAGTGAAAAGCTTTGCAGTGAAAGACAGTCAAATTTGTTAAACACCAAAGAAATGACTAAAGTGACATTTGTAAAAATAAGGCATTTTAATTACTGACTAATAACCTTTTCATTAAAGTGAAATTACTGAACCTAAACACAAAAGCCTGATAAAAAAGCTCATTTACAAGAAAACATGTCAGATGCACTTAAACCTCTTCAACCCTGAGGACCCTGTCCCGGGTCCAGAATTTCGTATTTTGACTTAATATAAAATATTCTTTTAATCTTTGATGCTCCGTCATGGACCCCAGTAACACATATGAGATACTGTTTGAAAGCTTAGAGTCTCTACTTTCTGCAGATATGCATCACTTTGACACATCTTTTACTGTAAGAAAGTTATTTACACTTAATTTACACTATCACCCCCCCAATATTTTATTATATCATTTAATATTTACATATTTCATATTTTTCAAAAATGACAAACATGGGCAAGTCTTATATCAAATGAAAGCTCCCATTCTAAGGAATAAGGCTACAGTGTTATTTTTGCTCTATTATTAACACATATCCAACAATCGCTGAATGAATAATAAGGTAAAAAATGGTCTTTTGTAAACATATGTGAAACTTGAGTGTGGACTGCCTCAGATAGCACAGATAGCCACAAATGATACACCATCTTTTATTTTAGGTCCTACTCTAAACAATGAGTCCATTCACAGCATTTTCTTTGGTTGTGTGCATATATAATCCCTTGCTATTTATTATATGTGCAAAACAAAAAATTAATATTTATATGAAAAATGTATTTTCACACCCTTTAGTAAAATGAGAATAACTTTTGAATGCGACATGCTAAAGAGTTCATTCTTTTTTGGGTGTTTACTGTCTGCTGCTGCTAACAACCAGAACTGTCTGCAGTCTGCTAGAGCATCCAGAACCAGAGTTATACACTATCAAAGACAGTATTTACAACATAAAAAAGAAAATTTGGTGTTTCATCATATGAAAGACAACATAAATAACAAAATTTGTCACAAACAGCAGCTTTTTATGTAACTTCAAAGGGTTTTCTTTAAAATGATATAAAGAAATTGCATTTATTCCACTGTATGTGGTTATGGGGACACTTCAAATGTTCTTAGGCAGAAATTGTATACAAAAAGGGTATTATTCCTCCCTTCAGTTGGAGTAAAATAACTTTTGCATAGATTATGATAGAGAAAAAAATTCCTTTTTCCTCTGTAAGCTGACAATTGTTGGAATCAAACAAAACAGTCTTCAGGGACCTGAGATACCCAGGGCCAGAGTTATATACTTTCAAATAAAAACTTTAGAAAAAAACATCAAAAAGCGCCTATTTATTTTTGTGTTTATTAGAGGCCTGACATCACATACAACCATGTTGAGCACTTTTAACAGTGTTTTATGTAATTTCAAAGGGTTACCTGTAAAATGATACCAAACTTTTGTATGTAAACCTCTGCATGTGGGTATGGGATGCTTTTGAAATTGGGTAGGCCAAATCCAGGCGAAAATCCCCAAAATAGCTTCAGGGTGTAAGAAGTTAAAGGGTTCTGCATCAAAACTCACGAACTGTATTGCATGCAAAAATGTTACATACATCATTACATAATCTGTGTGTCACAGATTTGGAGGAGCTGTGGTCTGGCATAATGTACGATTTCAACAAAGAGGAGCTGATATGGGAGCCGGCGTGTCCAATCAAAGTGTCTGTTACTCTGTGCCACGCTGATGGAGAAAACAATTGCAGAGATCTCGGAAATGTTATTTACTCAACGGGACAAAAAGTTAGTACACCTCTTCTCTAATTTTTTTTGTTCCGTGTTTTATTGTCTGTTTACATGTAGATGTTGATTGTTATCAACCCTTTAATCATTTCCTACTGTTTGTACCTCAGGTGACGTTTACTTCTGTGGATCCACACCCTTTGCTTTGCACGAAGGTTGAGTGTTCCTTATTTTATTGCTGCCTTTTGAAGAGTTCCCTCAAGCATTTGCTTTAAACATCAATAGCTTAAAGGGACGGTTCATTTAAAATTAACCGTTTTTATTATGTACTCACACTGGTGTCCTGTGCATGGGGCATGTTGTCACAATTTTTGGGGAAATAAAAGTAACGCATTACAATGTTAAGTTATTTTCAAAAAAAGTAACTAATTGCGTTACTTAGTTACTTTTCATGGAACGTAATACTTACATTACTTTTAAGTTACTTTTGCATTACTTTTTCTTACTTGGCTAAGGCTTGATCTCTTTCAGGCCTCGCAGATGTTGCATATTTCCATTGCAAAAATGGCCTGCCATCTCCGTTCCTGACTCAAACGGTTCAGGCGCGTATTCATTTTCTCAAAATCAAATTAATTAAACTGAAAAGTAACTCGCATTACTTTTTTAAAAAAGTAACTCAAATATTAATGTGTACACTTATAAAGTAATGCGTTACTTTACTCGTTACTTCAGAAAAGTAATATTATTACGTAATGCAAGTTACTTGTAATGCATTAACCCCAACGCTGGTTGTCACAAATAAACTGCGTGTTTTGTTTTGTGTGGCTATTTTGTAACTTTAAGATGTACTTATAGGGGTGGTTTCCCAGACAGGGTTTAAATTAATCCAGGACTAGGCATTAGTTATTTAAGTAGTTTTTACATAAAACATTTTTTTACTTATAACATTTTTGCATGCAATACAGTTCATGAGTTGCATAGCCTACATGTTTTCTTTGTTTTTACAAAAAAAGTAGTTTTTACAAAGAAACCTTATAAAAACGTTTGACATAATGTGAAAGTGAGCAAATGAAAGCCAAATTAGAATTTTTGGGTGAACTGTCCCTTTAAAGGTGCAGTGTGTAACTTTTAGAAGCGTCTAATGACAGAAATGCAATATTAAATACATAACTATGTTATCAGTGGTGTATAAAGACCTTACGTAATGAACTGTTATGTGTTTATTACCTTAGAATGAGACGTTTTTATCTCCATACACTGCGTGTCCCCTTACATGGAAGACGCCATTTTGTGCCGCCATGTTTCTACAGTAGCCCTAAACGGACAAACTAGTGTAGTGCGCTTTTTGTCACTACTGTATATTTTCTTAGACAACATGTTTGTCCTGTGGTGACTACCATAGCTTCTCTATGCATTTCGTTGAACGGTGGACTAAATTGTTGGTTGCAATTCACAATCTCACAGCTAGATGCTGCTGGAATCTACACACTGCACCTTTAAATGAATAATTTACAGGAATACTGTAAGTGTGCTTTTCGCTAAACAAAATCTTTCTGTTATCTTACCGATGGTAATTTGATGCTTTTATAGTTTACCACTGATGCGGGTTCATGGATCAAATGTCCTTTCACCAAAGGGAATTTCTCGGGTACCCACATACATCTTTAAGAAACATTTTGTTTACATACTGTATGAAATCTTCCATAAATAAATTTTTTATATTTGTTTCTTTTGACAAGTATGGAGAACAAAGATGACATCTAAACATGGCAATCACTGGGCAGAGATAACATCGTGGGTGAACGCTAACTTCTCAGTTTCCCCCTGTGAGATGAAACCTTCCTCTCAGTGCAAATCAATGGAGGGAAATGCTACAAAGATCCTATTTGTGGTAAGAAACCATGAACAGGATTATCATGCTTTGCGATCAGCTATGATCACGTCAGAACACAAATGATGTCATCACATCACATTTCTAGGAATTTTGTTTTTTTCGGCCCTCCTTTTATCTTAGTGTGAGATCCCTAGAGGCTCCTATTAAAGTCGATTCCCTTTTCCAAACACAACCTTACTTTTTACCTAGTGATATGATTAACAAAAGCTTCTGTTTCGAAGGAATATGGGTAATCGTGTTTAAGCTTGTTTGATGTCATGTCACTTCTTATTTGTGTCCTAGGACAAAACGAAGAGCACAACTTTCAACTTGTCCAGAACTGCGTGCGAAATCTGTGTTTGCATTCAGGTATGGCATCAAAAGAAAGTGTTGAAAGCCATGTTGACAATTGTAACAATATTATTTTCCTCAATAGATTTGTGGCATTTTGATTAATTGATCTGTTGAATGATATAAGGCTGTCTGTTTTTTAATGTTACTGTCCTGTAGCTCAATTGGTAGAGCATTGCATTAGCAGTGCAAAGGTCATTGGGTTGATCCCAGGGAACACACATACCAGCCTGATCTCACGGGAAATCGTTTGTGTTTTACAAGTTAGCTAATTTGTATGAAATAAACGTGCGATTATCATAAAAAACAATAATGTAACTCGACCAATAACCCCAATGTCACTGGAGCCAAAGCAAATCATACAAAAACATACCAGTGTTGCCTTAGAAATTAATACAAATTAGCCACCTTGGAAAATACGTATGATTGGACATGAAATTACGTTGCATTACTTTTTTCGAGGGCGCTTGATGCGAAGTTCGTCACAACATGTATGTAGCCCATCATGTGTGTGGTTCGTAATTTCAAAATATGTGTTCTGCGCGTCGAGTGATCCTATGTGCATCACGTGTCTTGTCAAAATAAGTGCCTGCTGCAGAAGCGTCTAAAGGGTTTATAATAAAAGAGACACTCGCGTTTGCAATATACTCACATAATCTCATGCGTAATCAGAGTTTAGTGTTAAAGGAGTGTCTTGCGTGTATTTTGTGAGCGTCTCTTTTATCATAAACGGTTTTGACGCGTGTGCAGCAGGCACTCGGATGAGCAGTCACGAGCCGCCACTGCCCAAATGCGAATTTAACGATTTGGGCAAGTAGATTACATACAATACAAAGACGTCAATTGCGTCAATACAAAGACGCAAATAGATGCGAATTTGCGCAGGGCGAAACATGCTTTGCACCAAACGTGAAGCGTGTATTCGCATCGCGTTCCTTGCTCAATATTATTCCCTGGATTTAACGTTGGGTCAGGTGAATTTTTTGCCCGAGCTTCATTTTTTCAATTTGCGCGGAAGACACTTTTGAGGCGAATATCGCTTGTTTGCGGTATTCGCGTTTCCCAATTTGCGTCGTTCGCTGTGCCCCATGCGAATTTGTGTCTATTTGCGTCTTTTCACTGACTTTGCATGTAATCTACTCTGGCAAATTGTTGAATTCGCGTTTGATGTGTACGCCCCATTAGGATAAAAGCATTTGAGATATTTTAGCTAGTTCTGGAGTTCAATTTAGCTTTACTTAAATTTTTTATTTATTTAGTAAATAATAGCGCGTGTTTTCACTGTAACACGGCGCCCATATCGCATCATTCGCATCACCCAACGAGAGGATGCGTCTAATCGCGTCTTTGCATTGACTTTGTTTGTAATCTACTCGCGCAAATCATTGAACTCGCATTTGGTGTGAACCCACAGTTAAGATAAGTACACACCAAACACGGGGCATTACCTTACTCGCTCCAGATTACTCGCGGGATTTAACTTCGTGTCATGCGAATTTTTCGCTCGAGTTAAATATTTTCAATTTGGACGAAGACGCATTTGAGGCGAATAGCGCATGTTTTCGTGGTAAACGCGCCACCCATATCACGTCATTCGCATCGCCCCACGCGAGGATGCGTCTAATCGCGTCTTTGCATTGACTTTGTGTGTAATCTACTCACGCAAATCATTAAACTCGCATTTGGTGTGAACCCACAGTTAAACTACGTACACACCAAACACGGGGCATTACCTTACTCGCTCCAGATTACTCGTGGGATATAACTTCGTGTCATGCAAATTTTTCGCTCAAGTTCAATATTTCAATTTTGACGAAGACGCGTTTGAGGCGAATACCGCATGTTTTCGCGGTAAACGCGCCGCCCATATCGCGTCATTCGCACCGTGCCACACGAGGGTGTGTTTAATGGCGTCTTTGCATTGACTTTGTATGTAATCTACTCGGGCAAATCATTGAACTCGCACCTGGTGTGAACCCACAGTTGGACGGACATGCAGCTGTTTGCCCTAGGGCAATACCTCCGGGTTTTATACGGTTTTTTAATAATAGAGGTATTGTTCATTTACGTGATATGTCATCAGTTGTGGGGAAAGAGTTAACAAAAGCTGATGCATATTAATTTTAGTTCTCATAAATAATGATAAAAACACTTCCTGTTTCAAAGGTGCAGAGAGTGGATGTTCAATATTCAGTTCCTGTTCTCCAGTGTGACGTGCAGTGTTGTAAGTAAATATAAAAGGTTATAAACTGGATTATTACTGCTGAACATGCATTTACGATGCATTCTGTTGATTAATGCCTCAGCAAACAGGTGCCCGGAGAGACGATACTATCAAGAGATTGAGAAGATCATAGTGCCTGCTGCTGTTTTTATCACAGTGCTCTTGGCAGCTGCCTTCATTGCTAAAATGTCAATTAAAGGTAAATTGACACACGTGTTGCCACTGGTGACAGGGAAACAGTTTGAGGTTGTTGCTGGTAACGGTAAAGATGAAACGTACATTGACAAATAACTTGTAAGTAACAACTCCATAAATCCTCATTTATTTCTGTTCATCCTGCTGTTAATGATGACAGATAAAAATCATATAAAATAGAAAGTGTGAACAGAGTCAAAACATAATAGACCGGTTTAACCTGTTTAATTTTTAAACAATGGTAATTGAGTTAGATCTGTCTTGCTGTGATAAGGACAATGACAAAAATCACTCGGAGTGTTAGTATTAATAGTGCTGCATTTGATTTTTGTTTACGGTTGTCTTTTGCATTTGAAGAGCTAAACGCCACCTCCGTCAAAAATGAGATAATGATATTATTAACCGAATGCTCTTGGCACGTATTTATGTGTTCATTGAATACCCTAGCTTCAAATCTGCTTAATCCATTCAAGACCATTCAAAAATATGGGTCTTTTGGCAGAATCCTCTAAAAGCCACCTCGATTTTTACCAAGTGCACACGAATTAGAGGAACGATGGCGTGTGAAGCGACCATGTATTACATTTAAACTCTTGTCCCTTGTGAGTACTTTGACCTGCATACAACCTGAATGTGGCAGGCACATGGACCACAGCGCCCCCTTGTGTGAGGCTAATGTGTGGTTATTCTTACATTCTGACTTTTGCAACCATTTACAAAAAAGATTAGTTTTTGTGTCATGCACTTAGAGGGTTTTGCAGCGAAACACAATCAAATTTGTTAAATGCAAATGAAATGAGTGATTGTGAAAATAAGGCATTTTATTTACTGACTTGTAATCTTTTAATTGCCTTAAACATAACATCTAAGACTAGCCTGATAAAAAAATGCTAATTTACAAGAAAACATGTTAGACGTACTTCAAAGGTTTTGCATCTGAACTCCTCACTGTCTCTTGTGTAGATGGGAGTAAGAGAAGAATGTTTTGGACTAAACTCGGGGAACGGTAGGTAAACCAATAAAAAAGTCTTTAACAAGCTTGTTTTCAATCTTTGATTGACTTGTGACTCACATGCTGCATTAGACTAGATCAGACACGAGTCCTCCCTAAAGTTTGTGTCTATCTTTAGCACAGTAAAGACAAATGTCAAAAACCTAAATCATTAACAAACGGTTCTCTTTTTTTCCTTTAACAGAGACAGTGATACATGTCTGTACAGCAAGTGAGGATGCACATTTTGGAACAGTTCTCAGTACATCATATGTGACTTTTGTCCATGTTACCCCGTCTGTGAAATCCAGGCTAAAGTCTCAAAATTTAATGATAAGATTAAGAGCAATATTAAAGACATCAAGGTTATATCACATAATGTTCTTTACATTTTGTAAAATAATTTTATGTAGAAAACAGCATATCACAAAAATGACTTTAGCTTGGTTTTCACAAACTGGATCACATACAACCTAAGGGTTTAACATGAAATAGCTTAAGTATTTTCTAATGCACACTTATTAAAAATATAACCATTTTTTATATCTGCATTGAATGTTTTCTGCATTGAACAGTTGAATGTATAATATCAAAGATTTTAAATAAATAGTTTTGTACATAAAGTTGAAAGTTTGTGTAATGCATAGTGCTCGCAAGACATAGGTTTTATTCTCAAGAAACACACAAACTTATATTTGACAACACCCTGATGCCACATACGATAAAAAGATCTATCACATGCATGAATGTGAATATAAAATATTTGTTATTTTGTACATTTATGACTTAGGCAACATTATGTTTTTCTGTCAATTATTTACATAAATTTCGTTATTGCGCGATTGTACAGCAGAGGGCAGTGTCGTACAAAATGAATGCAAGTTTTATTTAAATGTATATTTTTGCGTCCTGCGTTCATATTTTTCTCACGTAATTCTTAAAAGTAGGTCCCAAATGGGTGGTCAGCTTGCAGACAGTTGTTAAACTTAGTGTAACAGTTCATCGTCACAGAAACGTTTTGTCTGGGGCGAACCACAGGGCTTCAAAACGAGCTTTAAAATCTAACAAATTTTATAACAAATGCACATGTTTCAGTAATGCCAAGCTCTTGAATATTTTTTGGATAGAAATTGTAAGTATTATGGCTTTAAATACTGTTGTGGACAATGGGGGGCCCTGAAGTCAAAAAGGTTGAGATGCAGTGATACTGTGTATGACATTCCCGAATGGTACAGTTCTGTGCTGACGGGAGGGGTTGGGTGGAATTAGATCTGGGGTTTTCTGTTGAAAACATTCCTGAAGTATATAGTAAAACTCAGACAACACAGATTAATTATAAACATGGGACAGATACAGTAATACAAAGAGAGATTTTGGAGAGCTGCCATGTACTATCCCCACTCAAGTGATTCCTTTTTTGTTTTAAATCATAAATAGAGTAAAGGCGTTACTGACATTTAAATAAACTTTGCAGATTAGTTTGTTGAATCGATGTGGTGCAGGATTAAGCTCAGTGGATCTCAAAAAAAAAAGGGATCCCCCATTATCCACAGCAATATAACTGTTGCCCGTTCCGTAAATGAGACACCTAAGATTACTTCAATATTTTTAATGTACATTTTAATCTAGGACAGGGGCCTTCAACTTCACTTCTTCGAGGGCCAGATTAAAAAAATGTAAATATGGTGCGGGCAACTTTTACCCATATTTTTACCTTTTATAAAGTTTTTACTTTTACATTTTATTATATTATTATTATTATTATTATTATTAATAAATATTATTATTATTATTATTATAACTTATGTTGTTTTTGTTACTTTGTGTTATAAGTCATACATTAAAAAACATGCATTTTCAAAAAAGATGCCCACTTCTTGTATCCAGTATTTTGCCTTCTATTACTGAAAACGCATATTTTCTTTTTTAATATTTTGAAAACAATGCAGTTTAACATTGTAAGTGCCAAATGTTCCTAGTTGAGACTGTCAGAGTTCGCCCCCTAGTGGCAGTTGAAATTTCAGTTTAAACGTAAATCCTTGTCAACATGGGAGAGAAGCTTATTTCAGCGCAAGAGCCTTTAATCTACAAATATATTTATAGTTAATAATTTTCTTATCAGCAATTAATCGTTTTTAAAGGATTCAAGTGTTAAACAAAATAAAGTTAAACAAGAAATGATTCATAATTTTCACCTTGCACATAGTGTTTTGATTTGGAACGCTGAAATACATCACTTCGTGTCGGCTTGTCACATGCGGTGTAGTCGCACAAGTTTATTTTCATCATTTGTCATGTAGAGTTGAAAGGCAAAAGTATCCGCTAATTTTAAATCAAGACAAAGATGACTGGCGGGCCGGGTAAAAAAGATTGGAGGGCCGAATTTGGCCCGCGGGGCCACCAGTTGACTAGCCCTGCTCTAGAAAAAAACATATCAACAGTGTTTTATAAAATAAATTATGTAGGGAGAGTAATTGACTCATTTATGAAGAGACTGTGCCTTAAATCATTTATATCCTGCGAAACGTCACTGTCCCGCCAATGTTTACTTCAGTGTTTTGCATGTGAAATCTTATCTAATCATGACAAACTATATATCGTTTGAAAGCTATAATAGTTTTCATTTATCATCAGTATTTTGGGAAAGGAATGACGTAGTGAGAGTCAGTTTCTAAAATGTCACGGGGCCACAGGTGGACCCCAATTTGTGCATATGTATAGCACCAATATCCTATTCTAAGCCTTAAAGCAACAGTATGTAGTTTCCATGTAAAAATGACTTACAGCTCCCCCATGTGGTTGAAAAGCGCAACAGTGCCTGGTATCAGACACTCTTCTGCAGGCAGATGGAAGGGGCGGGGCTGTGTGCTCTACCCTCCACCGCCACTTTCAGAGTGGGATTGTAGCAGCTAGGAGGCTGCTCAGGTTGCAGCAACAGTACAGTTTGTCCAGTTAAAAGTTGTTCTATAACTGAAATAATTTTAGAGACATTATTTAAAGGTAAAAAAACTACATAGTGTTGCTTTAACAATCTTGACAAACTATATATAATTGGAACGCTCTAAGAGTGTAGTTGTCATTTATTAGCACCATTTTGGGAAAGAAATGACGTAGTGAGAGTCAGTTTCTCAAAGGTCACGGGCCCACATGTAGGCCCAATTTGTTTTTACATATTTGTAACACTAAACCCCTATTATAAACCTAAAACAAATCTTTATAAACAATATATTTTACTGGAAAGCTCTCAGAATGTAGTTTTTATATTTTAAGGTCATCTGATGATAGAGATAATGTAGTGACAGTTTTTTTGTACATGACCCCCCATAGGAAGGCATATTAATTAATATATATTCAACGCAATAAAAATGTTGACAAACTATATCATTTGAAAGCGCTAAGAATAGTTTTTATATTTCAAAATGTTTTGCATTAATAATAATGCAGTGAAAGTAATTTATTAATTTGTGACAAGAGTATGCCGCAAACCATTGACATTTAGTGGCCAATGTTGGTAAAACCACTAAAAGTGTGACACAAACCTAATTTTTTGTGATTTTAAAATTTGGATTACAACCACTTAAGACTTATGATTTCATGTTAACATTTTTTATTTTGTGAAACATTTAAATTTTTATAAATCTATTTATAAAATTTATATGTTATTGCATTAGTTTTATTTATTTAAATAAATTTAAACTGCTATAACATGTTTTTCTGTTTAATATTTTCACCTGACACATGATTTTTATTCATTTAAAGATGCACATAAATCCCCCCCCCCCACTCAAAAAAAAAGGGAGGGGAAGTGAGAGCTAAGGGGTTAAACAATAAAGCCCTTACTCACAATTTTACCCAATAAATATTTAAGAGTTTGACATAACTGGAAAGATGTATTAATTTTTTGAAAAAGTCAAACAATTTTATGTTATTTTAGCCTTTTATAATGCTTGTTTTGTCTTACTTTTAAATAATATTAAATAGGATAATTCACCCAAAAATGAAAATTGTATCAGTATTTACTCACTAACATGTTATTAAAACCCTGTATACATTTATTTGTTCTGAAAACAATCAAGGAAGATATTTTAAGGAATGTTTACACCAAAACCGCTCAGAGGCCCCATTGACTTCCATAGTATTCTTTATATGAAAGTCAGTGGTGCTCTTGTTTTCTGCTTGATTACAAATAATTTACCTGATGTTTATCAGTACAAAGAAAGAAATTCAGGTTCTTAACAACACGAGAGTGAGTAAATGATATCAGAATTTTTATTATTGGGTGATCTATCTCTTTAAATCATCCTATGTCCTCATTTGAAGTTTACTGACGCCCCCTTGTGAGCCCCGGGCCCCTGGTGTGTTGATGTAGGGGTGTTTCTGACTGTAAAACAAACCCGTGCAAAAACAGTTTGCCACGATGACCTCATTGTTGATTCCAGACTCCACCTGCCGCCTGTGATTCCTCAGCTGGGAGTGAAGCATTCCATTTTGATGCATTCCATACGTTCACTCACAATTCCACAGCAGGCTGATAACTCTTCCCTACCTCCCAGACAGAATATTCACCAGTCGTGCTTTGCCTCCCAAAACATGTCTGGGATAAGCATATCCATATGTCATATTTTAGCTGCTACAGTCTAACTTCATAATGTATTGTGACCTTTTCGGTTGGGGTGAACTGTCACTAGCCCTGACCTCTGACCTTTTGACTGGCCAGTTTTGTCATTGAAACTCACAGCATCTGCTGGTATTTGCACACAAGTCGATGCAAAGATTAAAGTAAATCTTAAAGCAAACATACAGTGGGGTTTTAAAGTCTGAATCCAAATTATGGGGACAGAGCTGTCTTCATTTAAAAACACCTTGTATATCTTAACTCATATCAGTGCCATTGTTTTGCCTCAAGATGCATGTAAGGTTTGTTAAATGCCCTAATTTAACTAAGGCCTAGTCCTGGATACCTTGGCTTGGAAACAGTCCTTAAGATTATTTAAAATGCACAAGATGCTCATTGTAATAGTCTTGGATCATACTGGGATTAAACGGATCATCAGGTTTAGCACAAACCTTTGAACCCCATTTAATTTCAAACAGCAAACAGAGTAAATTGGTTCAACGCTGCCATGTGCATATTTTCAAACATATGCTTTTTAACTCTGTCTTTATTATAAAAGTGACAGAAATGGGAAACAAGGAAGCAGTGGTGAGTGAAGAAAACAGCACATAAATGTATGGTCCGGTGCCTCCAAGGACATCATAATGGTCCATTGGGCACAAACCCCTGTGGGGGAAGCAGTGGGGTCAGGCGTGCATTCAGCATTCTGGGACCATCTTTAATGAATCTTCCATTGCATGGAGACCGGCCAGCTCGCTAAAGTACAAACCAGTACACCATGACCCTTGTCTCGTGGTGATAATGGTCCGCTGGCACTGGGCGTGGAGTCCTTGGCGGACACAACTGTGCTCACAATGATATTGCCTGGCAGAGATAGTCTGATAAAACAGGCACATTAAGAGATGCATGTAAACAACTTTAACCTTTGGGACCATTTGGACATAATATGCTAACAGTGGAACTACTTGTCCGCGTCCAGCATGACATTATGGTTGGTTGCTTAAATAGATTTTTTAATTATAGTTTAAACCATTCATTATTTAAGGCGGGGCATTGTGTGTAATACAGGAACATGTACGTAACATTTTAATAATAATAAATTATTCAACTTACTGAAAGGAATTATTTAGCAAAAATATGAAAATTCTCTCATAATATTATAGTCTCATGCGACCGTATATGACTTCCTTTCCTAAGATAACATAAATGAATAATGCAGACCGATCTCACGGAAAGTCGTGTTATAGTCACAAAAAAATTAATTGATTTATTCGTGTCCATGGCACCAAATTCAGCTTTTTATCGTGCCTCCACCACGAATGTCTTTGTCGTGTCACTCGCACAAATTTCTATAAAAAGTTTTTTGTGTCCGTTTTACGACTTCTTTTTAGTGTCATTTTATGTATTGATTTCTCATTGTTTTTTCCTATTTTCTTACCATTGTCGCTTGGGGTTAGAATCACTTTCTGTTATATTTTTAGACATCCTAACCCAAACCCCAACTCCAACCGAGAATAGTTTTAAAAGCGGAAGAAAAACATGTAGAAACCAATACATAAAAGTACATTCTAACCCAAACCCCAAATCTAACCTCAACACCAAGCAACAATGATTTAAAAATAGAAAAAAATTTGAAAACAATACATAAAATGACATGAAAAAGAAAGTCGTGCCATGGACAGGAAAAACTATTTATAGAAATTTGTGCCATGGACACAAATAAATTCATCAAATTTTTCGTGACTAAAAAATGACTTTTCATTGCAATAATGTTACATAAAAATGCTGTCAAGTTAGCTTTTATATGTGGTCAACATGGCGAAGCTCCAAAAAGCACATGCAGCATCTATCATTAAGATAATCCAAATAATCACAAAGGGTTAATATACATACACTGTAAAAAGTGAAAAGTTGGATCAACTAAAATTACCTCACTCAAAAAAAATTCAACATAAACTTATTTTTAAAAATGTTACCAATTAAAGTAATTTTTCAAGTTGGTCCATCTATTTTTTACAGTGTACTGTATGTTTAGAAGCAAACACTTTCACTTGTGAGAGAACACTTTTATATTTTTCACTTATTTAGCAATTGATATGCTGCATCCACAAAAAGATAAAAATAAAGATATACTGCAAAAAAAAAAAGATTTGTTGGTTCACCTTAAAAAAATAGGGTTTGTGCTGAGAGAATGTATCATAATTCTAATATTACGGCAGAACTTAATTTTTTAAGTTATACCAACAATTTGTTTACAGTGTACAGATTATGTCAGTAAATAAAAAAATGGTGGCACTTTGATAGCGTCAAATATCATTGGTTCTTGTGTGCCAAGTGACAAAATATGCATATGACAACTCACAAGATATGAGAGAAATAATGCAGTTCTGTGTAATTGTCAACACAAAAAATTCATAGTATTTTTGTCTTGTTTTCAGTAAAAATATCTAAAAATTCTTAAATTAAGATGCTTTTTCTTGTTGAGCAAAACGACCCAAGAAAATAAGTCTAGTCTTTAGACCAAAAATATCAAATTTAAGTAATTTTGTGCATAAAACAAGCGAAAAAATCTGCCAATGGGGTAAGCAAAAATTCTTGAACATTTTTCTTAAACACTAAATTCAATCATTTTTTTGCTTGTTTTATGCACAAAATCACTTAAATTTGATATTTTTGGTCTAAAAACTAAACTTATTTTTTGAGGGCGTTTTGCTCATCAAGAAAAAGCATCTTAATTTAAGATTTCTTTTATATTTTTACTGAAAACAAGACAAAAATACTAAGATTTTTTTTCTTGAAAATCATTTTTTGGCGTGAGGGTGAGTAAATTATGACAGAATTTTAATATTTTAGTTTTATATGTACCTATCACGGTTTAATTTGTGTTTCGTTTGTGTCTGTTTCTGATTGTTGTCACCTGGACATTTCACTGAACACTAATCATCATCATTAACTGTGTATTGTTTAGTTTGTGTATTTGTATGCGTTCAAGTCTTTTGTCTCTTCACTGCCGGATCATTGTCGCTACTTCATGTCATTGTTATTTCATTGTGTCAGTGAGTGCGTTTACATGCACAGTCTTACGCCGATTATGCTTAATAAACTGATAACACGTGGGGTCATGTAAACGCGTAAAGCGGATCTGTTTCGACCTCACTCTGACCGTCACTACGGTCCAATAGGATGATAACCTTCGTTCCGCCTTCTCTCGAGACCTTATGTAAACAAAGTCATGCCCATGACCCCGGAAGCGGATCGTCACGCGCTATAAAAGGCGCATTAAACTTCCGGCTCGTTCTCTTTACCTTTCTCGCCTTAGAGACCTGGTACAGGTAGGAAACGAATTAATATTTCATCATTCAATTCATCACCCAAGTGGTGCAGGTGCCTTGTGCCCCTGTGAATTGTGATGTCTATTTGTATATTTGCATTATCTGTACCAATCACTTAATTCATGATGTTTGTACTTGAATTGTGATGTTTATTATTTGATATTTGAGGCTAGTTTTACATACTAGCCATGCAATATTTTTAATACAAACACTCAATTTCTGCTATAGGTGTTTGAGTTGAGATAGTTGCATTGTATTATTCAGATATGCTGAGGCTACTTTATAACATATTAGCCCTTCAATATCATGGATTATTTCTGTTTTTTTCTCAGAGTATACATCATTAAAGTAGTATATATACTGCATTAAAAGTTGGTGAGTATTATTTCCCTTTTGAGCCCTATATCACTGTTCGCAGTTGTTGGGGTATAATAAGGGCCTCTTAAGTACGTTCGCGTATAGGCCTTTTTTGACTTTCGTGGGCTAGATACAACCTTTGCTGCTGTTCGCAGTCAGTGGGATTGTGTGTGGCCTTACCTGGTGTGAGCTTATCATGGCCTCTCATGGCTGCCGACATTGCCAATCAGCAATGGACCCTCGAGATGGGCATAGGGAATGCCCTTCATGCCTGGGGATGGCACATTTAAGAGAGGATGTGGATAATCCCTGCAGTGCGGCTTGTGACCTACCCAGAGAGGAACGAATTCACCGTGCTAAAGGAGCAGGCAGTTCTGTACCTGAGCACAGTAAGGAGAGGGAACGCTCATCAGACAGGCATAGTCGTAAGCGTCCTCATAAGCACTCACATGATCGCCATGAACCTCATAAATCAAGACATGAGAAAGTGGGGGATATGGCTAAACGCCCAACTCCTGCTCCACCAGCAGAGAGTGGCAACAAAGACACTCAACTGGAGATCCTGGCTGCTATTCAGAGTTTAGTGCAGAGGATGGACCGAATTGAAGCTCGTCACTCAGCTTCACCATCACTACCTCCTGGTCAGGAATACGTTCCTCCACCTGCACAGCAGGGTAATCCTGAAACTGATGCAGAGGAGGCTGATGTATTATCTCTTCTGGCTCCCTACTCACTGGTTGATGATGCACAGCAGGCAGAAGGAGAGAGCCAAGGAAAAGGACCCCATTCAGATTCTGCCGAAGTGGATGGCGAATCAACGGGGAGAGACGATTTTCCAGCAAATACTCTTGTTGCTAGAGTAATAAGTGCAGCAAAAATTCTTTGTTTGCAGCCTTCTGTGCCTGACCCATCTCCTGTCGGGGGTATCTGGGAAGGCATACCTCAGACTAATTTTCCATCTTGCATTCCAGTAGCAGATGATTATACTTCAATGTTGAGGACAGCATGGAAGAAACCATCTCAAAAGCCCCAATTTAATGCAGGCTGCAGACGTTTGGCCAATGCCAGTTACCCAAAAGAAACGGGACTGGGGGACATGCCACCAGTAGAACAGGAAATAGCATCCTGGACAACTTTGGGACCAGCCTATACATCTGCTAACCCTCGCTGTCCCAAAAAGGAGTGTGCGAAAACTGACCGTCTGATCTCACGATCCTTTAATGCCACTGCACGTGCAGCTCGTACAGGCAATGCTTTGGCTATCCTCTTGGCAGCCTTACGGAAAACAGTAAGTGCAGATGACCAGGATTCTAGGAACCTTGTTGATTCTGCTCTGGCGGCTCACTCACAATTGACACGAGATGTGGGGGAGGCGATGTCTTCGGCTGTTTTATGTCGTAGGCAGGTATGGCTGGCACAAACTTCTTTGCCAGAGACCATAAGAAGCGAACTAATGAATTTGCCAGTAATTCCCGGTCACGTTTTTAATTCAGATTCCCAGGAGGTGCTGGATAGGGCTGAGCGCTCCATCACAACAAGAGAAGCGGTCCAGCGAGCTTGTCGTAAACCAGCTCCAGTCTTCAGACCGAGGTCAAGAGAAACACAAAGGCCACAGCAACCTGCTTGGTCTAGACACACAAGTGACAATCCTGTTAGTGTTCCGGGGCAGAGCTTTCATGGCCAAAGACAAAATCCTGCCCCGTATTCCCAGAGGAGATTTCAGTCCCGCGGGGGAGCTCATCAGAGAGGTTCACGAAGGGGTGCAGGACGTAATGGTGGACCTGCATAGGGGTCAGGGGCCGACCGTCGACTGTTCTTCTCAACTTTCACGGGCCAGTTGGGAGAGAGTGGTCTCAGACCAGTGGGTTTTATCCACAATAACTCACGGGTATCGGCTACAGTTTCGACGGCGCCCCCCCCCATTTTCAAGGGTCAGAATGACCACTGTCAAGGACCCACTATTGGAGCCCGTATTGAGGGAAGAGGTACAAGCTCTTTTGCAAAAAGGAGCAATCGCAAAAGTGCCCTTCAACGCACAACAGACTGGGTTTTATTCCACCTATTTCATAATTCCAAAAAAAGACGGGGGTCATCGCCCCATTCTGGATCTCAGGCACCTCAACCAGTACTTAAAAATTCTTCCATTCAAGATGATTCATACAAAGATGGTAATGCAGTCCATAGGTGCAGGAGAATGGTTCACATCTCTGGATTTAAAGGACGCATATTTCCATATTCCAATTTGTCCAGAGCACAGGCCTTTTCTCCGCTTTGCTTTTCAAAACCAGGCTTTTCAGTTCCAGGTTCTACCATTCGGCCTGTCTTTGGCACCAAGAGTCTTTACTCGGGTGATCTCAGCCGCCCTAGCCCCCCTTCAGCTGCGCGGTATCAAAATCCTGCCATATCTGGACGATTGGTTAATTTGTGCTCCTTCTCGAGAGCAGGGGATCAGGAACACAGAGGAGGTACTAGCTCACATTCAGTTCCTGGGGTTCACAGTGAACTGGGAAAAGAGCAGTCTCCAGCCTCAGCAGCAGGTGAAATTCCTAGGGCTATATTTCAACTCCATAACAATGAAAGCATGTCTCACTCCCCAGAGAATAGACAGCCTACAGAAAGCGTTACGTCACTTCCAGAAAGGGAAGCTTGTAACAGCTCACAGAGTTCAGAAGCTTGTAGGACTGTTGGCGGCAGCATCAGTGGTGATTCCCTTAGGCCTACTAAGGACACGCCTGATACAGAGATGGTTGAATTCTTTTCATCTTCATCCAAAGAAGGACAGAAGAAGGAGGCTGCGGGTGACAAAGGCCTGCATGCGGGCCTTACTTCATTGGAGGGACAAGGACTTTCTCTGCAGGGGAACCCCACTGGGCAATCTTCCTCACAGAAGATCAGTGGTGACAACAGATGCATCACTGACAGGTTGGGGAGCTGTTTGGGAAGGCAGGTCAGTAAGGGGCAAATGGGATCACCCTTGGTCATCAGAACACATAAATGTGCTCGAACTGAGAGCTGTTCACCTCGCTCTTCAGGGTCTGTTACCATTTCTACTCTACAAGCATGTGCTAGTGAGAACGGACAGCACCTCAGTAGTTTACCACATAAATCACCAAGGAGGGACAAGGTCACTACGTTGTCTCCAGGTAGCAACGAACCTACTGACATGGTCATGGCCGCAGCTGTCCTCACTGAGAGCAATACACATCCCGGGTGTGACAAACAGAGCAGCCGACATTCTGTCCAGAACAGGGCCTCTCCCAGGAGAGTGGCGGTTGAACACGGAGGTAATAGCCCAAATTTGGACCCGATATGGGACAGCTCACATAGATCTCTTTGCCTCCAGGGAGACAACTCATTGCCAGGGATGGTACTCCCTCACGGTACAAGAGGGCAGTTTAGGCCTGGATGCACTATCACAAGAGTGGCCGACAGGCTTATTATATGCTTTTCCCCCCTTTCCTCTGATTTGCCAAGTCCTCCAGAGGATCAGGGAGAGTCATTGCACAGTTTTACTAGTTGCTCCACGGTGGCCGGGAAGACCATGGTTCCCAGACCTAGTTCAGCTGATTCAGGGTTCCCCGTGGCAACTCCCATCACGGGCGGATCTCCTATCCCAAATAGACGGGCAGATTTGGCATCCAAACCCGACGGCACTACAATTATGGGTATGGCCTCTGCAGAGTCCATCACTCAACCACTAGATGAAACGGTACGCGAGACACTGAATAATGCCAGAGCTCCATCTACTCGGGCTAATTACTCCATAAGGTGGAGAATTTTTTTTGAATGGTGTGTAGGCATAAATGTTGACCCAGTAACTTGCTCTGTGCCACTTGTCCTTAGATTCCTACAGGCTCAACTGGATCAAGGCAAAGCAGCCAGTACAATCAGGGTTTATGCTTCATCTATTTCAGCATCTCATGGGGGAGTGGATGGCCAACCAATAGGCCGACATCCCTTGGTAGGTCAGTTCCTGAAGGGAGCTCGTCGCTTATGTCCAAACCGCTCTTTGCGGGTACCCAATTGGGATTTGCCTTTTGTACTAGACTCTCTCACTAGGCCCCCATACGAGCCTATGACTGATACAGATTTAGAAGCTTTGTCTCTCAAGACCGCTTTTCTTTTGGCTATATGCTCCGCTAAAAGGGTAGGAGAATTGTGTGCGCTATCTATTAGTGATGACTGTTTACGCTGGCGGCCGGATGGCTCAGGGGTGACGCTCTGGCCCAACCCGGCCTTTTTACCTAAAGTACTTAATCCTCAGTTCAGGAATCAGGTTCTGGAGGTAGTTCAATTTCAACCCCCTTCACAGGCAGATCAGCAGAATTTGCTCACCCTGTGTCCAGTAAGGGCATTGCGCTCTTATGTAAAATTTACTCAGACCCTGAGGAAGTCTCATTCTCAACTTTTTGTTTGCTATGGAAAGGCTAGATTGGGGTTGCCACTTTCTAAGCAACGTTTGTCACATTGGTTGGTTAAGGTTATTTCCCAGGCTTATAAGGGAAAGGGGTTACCAGTCCCTATGGGAACACGAGCCCACTCAACCAGAAGTGTAGCTACCTCATGGGCTGCACTTAAAGGAGTTCCGGTGGGGGAGATTTGTGCTGCAGCATCATGGTCTACACCATGTACATTTGCAAAATTTTACAGAGTTGACGTAACTGCCAATACGCCTGTCAGCACTGCAGTTTTGATGTCTGTTGCCCAGCGAGGTTTGAATAATTCGGAGTCTGTAGTTCCTCGCGACCCTGTTGACATGAGTCATCCTATTGGACCGTAGTGACGGTCAGAGTGAGGTCGAAACAGATCGTAAGTTATGAATATAACTATGGATCTGTGAGACCGAAGGATGACCGTCACTATCCCTGTCGCTCGGAATACTGGGCGTTCAAGGTAAGAGAACGAGCCGGAAGTTTAATGCGCCTTTTATAGCGCGTGACGATCCGCTTCCGGGGTCATGGGCATGACTTTGTTTACATAAGGTCTCGAGAGAAGGCGGAACGAAGGTTATCATCCTATTGGACCGTAGTGACGGTCATCCTTCGGTCTCACAGATCCATAGTTATATTCATAACTTACGTTTTCTTTAATCGGGGAAAGCCCATAAACAGCGTAAGCAAAAACCGATCGGCACAGGTAGTTTTTTGCTCATTACGCCGATTTCGCGTGGCATGTAAACACCTTAACCCGCTTTCTCACGGTTTTCTCCATGTGCGCATGTCTCCGCGTATGAAAGATAAACGTCACACGCGGAAGTAAGCGCAAGGTAACGCATAAAAGTCTCCGCTCGACTAAAGCAGTTGGCAGAGAAACTGTGAAAATAGAAGCTTATGTTACATTTACTGGTTCTGTAGACACGAGAAGAGATACAACAGTACAGCTTAAGACAGATATGCCGTCGGCTTTTTGATCGACTATTATGTACTATAGGCGGTGACGTCACTGCCTGCGAGAAAACTGATAATTCTCCAAGTCCCATGTAAACGCAGTTGACTGCATAGCCGGCTTATTGATTTGCATGTAAACGCATGAAAACAGTTTTCTATAATAAGCAGATTTTTAATAGTTATCCGCTTATTCTGTGCATGTAAATGCACTCAGTGTTCCTGTTTATGCCTGCCTGTTTTGATTCTTGTGTTTTGTTTCCCCGTGTTATTTGTTCAAATAAATGTTTATTTGTTAACTTGCATCCTCATTTCCCGTGACAGGTACCCTATTAAAAATCCAAAATTTTCTACATATAATCATCCTACATAATGTAAAGACTATATACACATGTAAATATATATTGTATATTTCAAACAGGCCTGTAACAGCCATGCTAATCGTAGAAAGAACCACACACTTCAATATCAATAACCTAAATCACTAACTTCCAGTCAAGCAAAGCAGCACCTGTATATTCAGGTCACGTGTTTACACTGAGTCATCACTAGCAGCTTTGTCAGTACACGACAATCACAGATTCCAGGAAATTACATCCGCACATTCCGCAGACAAAAGTTTATTTCCTAGAAACCACATCACACCCTGCCAGCTCTTTGAATTAGATTCACCTGAGGGTTTCTTTAGCTGATGTGGCATGTTAAGGCCACTTTATTATATGATTTACACAGTTTATAATTGGTTTGTTACATCTTTAATCACATTCTTCAGTGGTGCCTTCTAGCCATATGTGAAGCAGTGTTATCTTCGTCAAATTAGCTATCAATTTTAATCATACCGAGCACAACAACAAATACATTTGCTATGGGTTTTCTTGCAGGACGAAATAAAGACAAATTCATTCATCTATCTTCACACTTGCGGACAAACTTCAGCCCGTCTGCATATCTCACCCCAGTGTTCTGATCTGGTCTTTAGATCGGCTGTGATTTATGATCCGGCATATGTTAAACTCAATGTTAACCAATCCTTTTAAACCAAACCCTCCGTATGCATAAATAGACGAGTATAAACGATCAGTGATGAATGACTCTAAAGCATATGAAAAAAAAGATCTGAAATAAAGTCCCACCCCTAGCCGACCATATTCACGCTCACTTTTTCAGATATTCATGAGTTTACACCCCCATTGTCTGGCCATTCTGAGATGGGACGATGCTTCTGTCTAAACACCGGACAAAGGAGACAATGAAAGAAACACCTGTTACCAGTCGATGGGCGTAACAGAGCTGGAAGATATAAAGATCAGCTATAATATTAAATTCCTGTAGCAGTCTTAAAGGGATAGTTCACCAAAAAATAAAAATTCTTTCATATACCCTCACGTTACACAAAAAAATGACTCACTTTTGGATGGGGAACACAAAGGAGTTATCAAACAGAAGGTCGGAGCTACTTTATTGATTAAATGAAAGCCTCTGGATGCGGGACAGCTGTGGTCCTCATTCACTTTCATTGTAGCAAAACAGCAGCTGAAATCCTACATAACATAAGGATGAAAATCATACAGGGTTAAGACTGAATAAGTGATAACAAATTTTCATTATGGTCTTATTAATGCATGGCTCCATTTAATGATGTGATCCTGTCTGTGAAAGGAGCATCAACGTTTGATTTTACTTATTGATTTTATTGATTTCAATCTTTGACATGATCTTACTCAGTCAATATTAAAGATATCAAAGTTATATTTTCACTGAATGTTCTTTATATTATTTAACCCCTTCAGACCAGATTTTTCAGGTGTTTAATCAGGGGCCTTATTTTGATTGGTTGATCAGCATTTTTATAAAACATGTGATGTCCATTCCAGTGGACGCAGGGTCTGAAGGGGTTAAGATGATTTTATGTAGTAAATCAATAAAATTGACTGGGATTTCACAACAAGCATTTTACCTACTTGACATTTAAGAGTTTCCATGAGCTTTCTGACTTCGTTATGTTTGCTTGTTATGTCTGTATTATCCCATCACCCGCAAAGCAGACCCTGTAGAGGTTTAAGTAGGGGGTCTGAACAGATGGTCTCTTCTTAAACCCCCACCATGGACACTCTCTTAACACTATACATCACAATACGTCATTTAAATCAATCTCATGACTGGAATGCGTGGAAGCAATATTTACTGGGAATTTTGCATATATCAAAACAAACCAGGGACGGATTGGCAATCTGTGCGTTCTGGAAAAGTCCAGAACGGCCGTTCAACGGAGGGCCGTCGCCCGGCCGATGGCAAAAAAGTCTAATAAATATGAACAGCCAACAGCAGAGGCACTAAAACGATCACTTATATGCTGCTACGTGTAAAAAAACGAGGGAGAAGAGTCGGCCTACTAGTCGTGATTGGTCCACGGATTCCCGGAATTCGCGAGCGTCTATGTTTGCGAGCCTGAGCATCCACAGCCTGGTCATGATGAGGGACAGACCGAGTTAACTTTACATCAAGAGCTAAGTGCCAGTAGTAGCAGGACACGTGACATTATAATATAATATACACGATATAAAAATAAATAAAACTCGCGTGAAAATTAACGTAATGCGCAACTAGTGTTAGAGAAAGACGTGATGTGAGTGTGTGCGCACGCGCGCGTGTGTGTGTGTGAGAGAGAGAGGCGCGGGCGATTTGACAAGGGGAACCATAAAAACAATACATACTCTGTCATTTTGTTCATATGGGACATAATTCAAACGTCAAAGTGTTTGCTTAAATTTGTGTACAGTCGCAATAAAACAAAACATTTTGCTTTTGTCAAACTGTAAACTCTTGTCAAACTGTAACCTACAACCAACTGTCATCTAACCAAAAGCACACACATCAAAGCAAAAAATATTTATCCAACCCCGTTTAAAAACAGTCTGTGGGTGGACATTCATCGTATTGCATTGGTTTTCATTTCTTTCATTGACTTTATTGTATATGAGAGGTTGTAGTGAGCTCACATTTTCTGCTACAATTTAGACTAAGGTATTGCATGTCGTCAATATTTGACGACACTTGACCATTCGTCATATGTTGACGCGAAGGGTATACCTTTCGCGTCATTTTTTGACGAACTGGGGACTTCAATACTATTACGTCCGTTGCATTCTCTTTCCTATTTTCTTACCATTTTCGCGTCGGTTTAGGGTTAGATTACGCAAAATTAAACAGTCTACGGGAAATTAAACAGTTGTCACCTGGCGTTGGGGTTAGAGTTAGGTACGCGAAATGAAACAGTTGTCACCTGGCGTTGGGGTTAGACTTAGGTTTGGGTAGGGATGTCATTATGTAAATCTAACCCTAAACCGACGCGGAAATGGTAAGAAAATAGGAAAGAGAATGCAACGGACGTAATAGTATTGAAGTCCCCAGTTCGTCAAAAAATGACGCGAAAGGTATACCCTTCGCGTCAACATATGACGAATGGTCAAGTGTCGTCAAATATTGACGACATGGGGTGAGACTGTGTTACAACATCAGGCATGCATTGCAACCACTCTAAACGTGCTAATAAGAAAGGGGGCTAAATAATTGACCAAATATTAGTTTAACAAAAAAATCCTAGCTTGCACTTTCTGTCTGTCTTCCATCAGAGTACAGTTTTTCCTTGTCTTTCATATGTGTTTAGTATTGTGGAATTGGCAAAGACCTGGTGGTTGTTTGTGAAAGCTGTACAGACAAAATTAATAGGCCTAGCTATTTTCATTATTTCACAGCCTTATTATACATCAAAGTTTAATATGACATGGACAAAATATTAAATATCCTTGTCTAATAGTCTGACAGTATTGTGGCATATCAGGACATCCTTGTGTCTGTTGTGCACGGCTAGGGGCGAATGGCCAGATGATGGGCCTATTTGGGAAAAAGTCCAGGGCTGTTTTTTAGCCC
Organism: Paramisgurnus dabryanus; assembly: GCF_030506205.2. Lineage (NCBI taxonomy): Eukaryota > Metazoa > Chordata > Actinopteri > Cypriniformes > Cobitidae > Paramisgurnus > Paramisgurnus dabryanus. The sequence goes on from NC_133359.1 coordinate 10,200,814, forward strand.
CAGTCCGTCCCTGAAACAAACTACATGCAACCGGAAATTTTTAATACTTTAAAATTTATGAACCTGTCTGGGAAAACCTTTTTGTGTTTTCTACATAAAATCATCCAACATAATGTAAAGAACATTCTGTGAAAATATAACCGTGATATCTTTATATTGACCCAAGTAAAGATTCAAATCATAGTGTAATGATGGTTTAAATCAAACTTCAAATTTTTCATAAAATTATTACACAACTATTTGAGTGAAAACTGTAAATGTACAGTACTGTGCAAAAGTCTTAGGCCACCACCACCAGACTTGTTGTTTTAGAAGTTTTAATGTCCATCTATATTTATTTTTCTATCTATTTTATTAACATAAAAACAAAAAATATATATGTACAAAAAAGGATTTTCAGGATTAAATGTCTTCTTTAGGCGGTGTTTAGTGTGACCTCTCTTGGCACTAAACACATCTTGAGCGTTTTGGAGCAGAATGAAGTAAAAAGACAAATTTCTTTAAAATTAGAAACTAAGATTTAATTTTATTTAGGTTTAAGAGATCCTGCAGTTCCCTGCTATTGATCAAGTGGAAGGGGAGTTTACCCTAAATACTCCACATATCAGTTTACATTTTTATACAGTTTTTAATACTACATACACATTTCCTGTATTTTATGGATGTATTTTATTAAAGAGACTGAGAAACAATTATATATGATCACTATAACATTGCAAAAACAACAAATATAATATAAAAAGACTTGCACAGTACTGTACATGGATTTCATGATACAAATCTCATTTGTATAAATGTAAAGTATACCTGTGTAAATTAAACACAGCTATTGACCAATCAGTATCAAGGACCGATGGATCCAACGATGGCTACACAGATCCAACCTTAGATCTATCTTACTAGATCTCTATCATGTCAGGGAAAAATGACTCAGTTCATTACTCAAGGATAGAGACTGTTGTCAGTTACAGTTTTTTTCGATTGCTAAACGCCAGTGGGCACAACTGGAGCTACATGTGCAAAACTCTAACTACAGTCTGCACTACCAAAAGTCACCTGAGCACAACTCTTAACATATGGCTCAAAACAGCTCCGTGCAGCCAAACACTAAACACAACCCTCACTGAGATAACACACACTGTCACTCACAACACACTGAGAGGAAAAACACTAACATCAAACACCAATACACAAAATACTAACTTTATATCTTTACAGTTTTAACAATTTCAGTGATGTCACACCAAGTAATGTTTTCTTTAAAGAATGATTTATTTATTGATTTATCACAATATTTTTTTTAGAACATCATAATTTTTTAGGGTAAATGAAAATTAGCAGTTTGCTTCAGTTGTCTGTAGTAATTTACGGAATTACAGTAATGAGAAAAAAGGTAGAAACTTAAAGTACATGAAAGGTAATATTATATATAAATGAAATATATATATGAAATTGGAATTTATATTTATATGAAATTGCAATCAGCAGTGTTTGAAAGGCACAAGGCTGAAATCAATTGTGTTTTGAATGTGTGATTCACAGTTTTGACAGCAGTGTGTTAGCATTTGAACAAAGTGCTGTAAATCCACAGTGTTGTGCAGGTTGTGGTTAAAGTCATGGAATAAGTGTGTAAAGTTTTGAAAACTGTGTTCAAGCAATGAAAAACGAACTAGAGTTTGGTCCACATGAACTGCTGCTGTGCAGACTGTAGTTAGAGTTTTGCACATGTGACTCCAGTTGTGCCCACTGGCGTTTAGCAATCGAAAAAAACTGTAATACAGCGCAGATACAAAGATGGATGAGAAGTCAACAACAGGCAGAAGACAAAGTGATGTTAAATGTAATAAAGATGGTTTATTAATGGATAAGTTGCATTCTTGATGGACATCATCTGACTAGAAGCATCAAAATGTATTGTTTCACAACATTCTCATGATGTTATTAAAAACCTTGGGATGCCAGCCATTAACCCTATTTCTGGAGACTATACAGCACCAACATAAGAATAAACAGCAGCAATAATGAACAGTAATGTTGAATAAATTAATAGGTAGAATAAAATGAATATAAGCCTAAATAATGAATGAAATATATAAAAGTAAAGAATAAGAAGTGAATAAAAGAAAGTACATCACATGTCTGTCTATTTAACAATCTCAGATCCTACAGTTTATAAATATGTGCTTTATAATTTTTCTGTATACATCGAATATTTTTTTGAATATAACTACACTCTAAAAAATGCTTGCTGATTTCAACCCAGCATTGAGTCAAAAAGGGACAAACCCAATCTATTTTAAAGGTATTTAAACTTGTGCTGGGTTATTTTAACCCAAAATGCTGTGTTATTTTAACCCACACTATATAAACATTTTCTGGGTTAAATTATCCAGTAATTTGTTTGAATGTATATTTTACTTTCCTTTGTAAAGTGAATTTGTGCTGAAGTTTTAATTTTTTTAAAACATTTTTTTTTTTAAATCTATAATTATCCTTATTCCTCAGACGCAAATCCCTGAATCAATTTTCTATGTCTGTGCAATCTCACGATTTCTCACTTCTATTTTAAGCCTTCTCTTATTTCTTACATGATCTTATGCCCTGGAGTATATAGTTGGGGTAATTAGTGATCAACAGGGAATGAGGGGGTGGCAGCCTTATTCACTCCTACAGCATAATGATCTCACAAGAGAGAAGCCTTATGTCCCCAACCACTACTAAAACACATGCAAAGACACACATTGCTACATGCACGTGCTCTTTAAAGGACACATTATGTTCATGTTGTGCTATTGCACATCTCTGACATCATATTTGCATAACAATGTTACAGGAAAATGAGTTGTCTTCATATAGTAATAATGATGTAAGATCTAAAAAACATGAATACGTGGTACTTACATCATCATGCAATATCATGTTTACAGTATAGATATGATGTAAGGCTATTAAAGAATAGATTTACATTCGAAATGAACAATGCATGAGATGTTTTTACTAAAATCTTTATGGTTTAAATTTCATCATCAGTTTATTTTAGATATTTAGGAATTGCAATGTTTTTCAAAGGAGACATTTTCTAAAATGTTCAATAAATCTTTGGTGTCCCCAGAGTACAAATGTGAAGTTTTAGCTCAAAATACCATATAGATAATTTATTATAATAACATACAAATTGCCACTTTGTAGGTGTGAGCAAAAATGTGCCATTTTGGGTGCATGTCCTTTTAAATTCAAATGCATTAAATGCACTAAATGGCAGTGCTGTGGTTGGATAGTGCAGATTAAGAGGCACTCTTATCCCCTTATGACATCACAAGGGGAGCAAAATTATTAAAGAATTATTTTTCACATGCTTGCAAAGAAAGTTACTGGGTTGATCTTTTTCAAATTTTCTAGGTTGATAGAATCACTGGGGACCCAATTATAGCACTTAAATACGAAAAAAAATCCCCTTTAAGAACTATTCAGGGGTGCGTTTCCCAAACAACGACGTAACTCGTTGCTGAACGACCATACGATGCATCGTTGGAGAAACGAACTACCTTGTCACGACTGTTTCCCGAAAGCATAGTAACTTTGTCGCACATTCATCGTTTGAACCATGTTGGTTTAACAACATACGGTAGTTGATGAAGTCACGTGGGAGATGAAGTACTAATTAATCTGTGCAAATCGATTTAATGTCAGATTATTGCTGTATATAACATATATTGCATCGGAAGACTGATTTTGTTATCGTGATTTAGTTATCTATTGTTTATTTTCAAGATATTTAATTCACGCGCAAGTTCCCTCTTACGTCACCCCTCCCATGGATTCCCCAGGGTCTTAAAGTTTGTAGGCTGCGCACATGCGCAGTTTTCAAATTCAGCGCTTTCATTCTGTTTACAAATTTAAAGACTTAAAATTAAATTGTAATATATATTGAATGATGGATATAGACTGTACTACATGTTTTTTGCTTATTTTGTTCAAAAGTATGATCAACGGAAGTCTACATATGATAATAACAAGGAACGATGCTTCTACGTTCCAACGACACAAGTCAGCGATGCAGTTTGCGAATGTTCATTTGAACGATGGTTTCGGGAAACATCTAATCGTTGAACGATGTTAGTAACGATGGAACCTACGATGTTCGTTGGCTAACGATGCTTTTGGTAACGCACCTCAGGTCATATTTTAAATTTTGGATTAATGTTTGGAGGCCTGTTGGGAATGCATTTAAAATTCTTGTCACCTATTCACCTCTCCGTGTTTTATATTTATTACTCCTGCGGTGAATTAAAAAAACAAGGTCACACTCCCATCATCCAGGCTGTCTCCACTAACAGTTATCTGCATTCTGGACGTTTCCAACAAACCACACTCACGTTATCAAATTCTTTCCATTGAAAACTGCAAAATAAGTAGGTTGATAATATGGGAAAACACTGTGGTTTAAAAAGAATGTGTTATCGTTGCTCATATGTGGGCTGTTAAAAGTAAATATTTACCTCAGATATCTGACAAGAGGTCATGCTAGAACAAACTGGTCAGTTTGGAGCAATATGTATATCTGTCGGCTCCTTTTCTCATTGCTATTAGCACATTACAGTACAAAACACCACAACACACATAATGTACTTTCTTACACTGTATTAACATCATATCAACACATATTTTTAAGTTACTTTAACTTATCAAATTAAGTTGAACAATTTCAACGTGCTTTTCTAAGTTATGTCAACTTATTTTGACAAAACACGTACATAGGATCACTTGACGCGCAGAACACATGTTTTAAAATTATGAACCCCACACATGAAGGGGCTACATCCATGTTGTGACTGTCGAGCGCCCTCGAAAAAAGAAGTCACCGGCCACCACTGTGGTAAACAGGAGGACCATGATTTATATTAAAGTACCACGCTATTGCAGCCTGATATCATGACCATCCGTGTAACAACAGCCGTTTCATTGTAGGGTTAAAAATTTTTTTTATTTTATTTTTCAAATAATAAATGCAAAAACAAGGATGAATGTCACCATTTGCTCACTCTCTCTCTTTCTTCCTAGCAAGAAGCTGTTCTTCTGTGTGTTTGTACTTCTACTCGGAGAACATTGTAATCAGTCACCGACTAAAAGGAACCAGAACATGATGCACCTGGTGAGTCCCATTTAGTTTCTATAGCAACCCCCAAAACTGTCAGCTAAGGGTACGGGTCTGTCACATTTGTAAACAGCATCTTTTGTGCCTTAGAAAAGAGTCCATAGCATCATGATAATCTTCATCACCATCAAATGCCAGTTTACACACTGTGCCCATGGCAACACCTTTATTAGGGCATATAGACAAACATGTGTACCCATATCTTGTTGGGCTGGGCTTATCTTTTCTCGCCAGCTGAACGTGCAAATGTCAAAGGTGAAACTTATACAGTACAGTGATTGATTTTATGTAATGTAATCCACTGCTCTCTCTCTCTCTCTCTCTCTCTCTCTCTCTCTCTCTCTTTATAATACCACAGCAAACATTGCATGGGGCCCACATGGGAGTTTGGTGTGGGTTTGCCCTGCCCACACTGTCCCACAGTATACCTACGGGTATGTTTGCTGGGACATTTCGTGATTGTCTGTCTTTCTGTTTGTAAACAAATAAATTTTTAAAATTTGTACAAAAATATGTTGGTAAAAGACAAACAAGGCATAGATCTATCAAAGTTGCTGTGGCGCAGACTGATTTACTATAGATGAGCTAATCCTTTAACTTGGGTTCGATTAACTTTTAAGCAAACATTATTGTCCAGATGAAGACCCAGCTGTCTGTGACTCACTGCCGTCTGCCTTTTCATGAATGTTCTGACTTACGTAAATACAATACACATTTTCTTGCAGTCAGCTAAACGCACTTTATCATTTACAGAGCTTGTCTAGTCACATCTGTTACCTCTGGCAGGGGGTGGCACCCTTGTAGGCCTAAGAATGTCGGATTAGTAAACAAATTGTTCTCTTGAGTTGGACAATTTCAATGAATCATTTGTTTACAGAACAAGAATGATTTGTTCAGAAATCATACTTGAGATGTTCTCAAATAAACTCAGACTCAATGAATCGAGAAACATTATTGTCAAAAATGTCAATAGAAGCTAAAATAAACTATAAGACTGTATATTGCAAATGCAAATTATATTTAAGATGTTATTATTTATATTTTCTGTCTTATTTTCTATCTTTTTCATGTGATTGTGAATGTAAGGTCTGGAAATCAGGGACCTTTCGTGATGAACCCTTGCATCTTTTCGTAAAGTATTTATTGAAATCATTGATTCCTGGAAACCACTTGGACTTCTGAACACTATACTCGTGCTGTCTCTGTAATTGGTGAACTGTTGTGGTCCATTGGTTTGTTAGTATGTAAGGCTGAGATAGACTAGTCATGCCCTTTTAAGGTCTGAGATGGGATGCATGACCCCAGATCTGAGTTAAATGTCACACAAACTGTTACGGAGCTCTTGGAGAAGAAGTCCAGGCCTGGTGAGTCAACTGTTCAGTATGCTTAGGATGAGAAAGAGATACAAGAGATGATAGTGATCTACTTCGGTTAACTACTTACATAAGCAGCTGTCTTTTAAAGTGTGTTGTGTAGTTGTGCGTAGGTCTATGCTGTAGGTTATGCGTAGGCTGTGTGTAGCTCTGCGCACCTCGCCAAATATATAACAACACGTCCATTCTACGTGGACCGTGGACCCCTCCCGTCAGGTAAAAAAAAATCTGTGGCGCATTCCTTCGTAGGCATTTCTGCCTGCAATGGTTACAAAGATGGGCCAAGTTGAGGAGTGATTTATTAAAACTGCAACAAAAGTCGCTGTTTATTTACCTCGATCACTACTGATCTTCTCAAATCATACCCAACAAGCTGCTGCTTCTTCTTCTTTGTTTGTGGGCCAAGCTGCTTCTTCTTTGGCTACTTCTTTTGCTACTGTGAGTTACACTTGTGGATATTACCTACCAGCGATCTACATGTGTGTTTGCACGTTGACACGAACAACGACGTTTATATGAAAACCGACGCATTGCCTACACCGTCGCGTCTACGCCGTAGGTCCTACGCACAACTATGATGAGCCCTTATTGGCCGGTTCACATTTTGCGTTTTTTTGCGTGCATAAAAACGTTATTTTACCAACATGATCTCACGGAAAGTCGTGTCATAGTCACGCAAAATTTGATCAATTTATTTGTTCACTGCAAAAACTGATTTTCAAGCAAAAAAAATCTTGATATTTTTGTCTTTTTTTCTGTAAAAATATCTAAAAATTCTTAAATTAAGATGCTTTTTTGATGAGCAAAATGACCCAAGAAAATAAGTCTAGTTTGTAGGCCAAAAATATCAAATTTAATTGATTTTGTGCATACAACAAGCAAAGAATCTACAATTTTCTTGAATTTTCTTTAATTTAGTGTTACAGAAAATTTTTCATTCCATTGGCAGATTTTTTGCTTGTTTTATGCACAAAATCACTTAAATTTGATATTTTTGGTCTAAAAACTAAAGACTTATTTTCTTGGGTCGTTTTGGGCAAGAATTTTTAGATATTTTTACTGAAAAGACAAAATACTAAGAATTTTTTTTCTTGAAATTAATTTCTTGCAGTGTGCCCATTGCACGAAATGCCGCTTTTTTACTTGCCTTGAGCACAAATTTTTATAAATATTTTTATAATTTGTAATCTCGTGTTCGTGGCACGACTTTCTTTTCATGTCATTTTTTTGAATTGCTTTCTCATTTTTTTCTATTTTTTAAATCATTGTCGGTTGGGGTTAGATTTGGGGTTTGGGTTAGGATGTACTTTTATGTATTGGTTTCTACATGTTTTTCTTCTGCTTTTAAAACTTTTCTTGCCTGAAGTTGGGGTTTGGATGTCCAAAAATGTAACAGAAAGTGATTCTAATCCCAAGCGACAATGGTAAGAAAATAGGTCAAAATAATAAGAAAACAATATAAAATGAAACGAAAAAGCACACGAAAAACTATTTATAGAAATTTGTTTGAGTGTCGCGAAAAAAAAAACCATTTGTGCTCAAGGCACGAAACTAAGCTGAATTTCATGTCATGTACACAAAAAAACTGATAAAAATTTTCGTGACTATCATACGACTTTCCGTGAGATCAGTCTGTATTTTAAATGTAGACGCTAGCAAGCACTTAAATTTGGGCATTTCACACTGTGCATGGCAGCTGCCAGTGTCTAGTTCATTTTCAATAGAAGACGTGCGGAAAGCGACAAAACGGGGGCGGTTACAGTTTTAAATTTTTCGGAATAAACATCTAAGACTAAGTTGATGCCTAAATAAAACACAACTAAGAACTCCATTCAATATCCTGAGCTACAAAAGAGCAACATCTGAGAAATAACATTTTCATCTGAGTAGATTTTCTCACTTAGGGTATCCTGCAATGTATTCTGGGATTGCCTTTTTGAAGAACACATGTGATGATGCAATACATTTTTGCATATAGATGAAATTTTTAGAAGACATTTTTTTTGGGACCAGCCACCAAGTATTGTTCACTAGGTCACTAGGTTTAGAAATGAGAAGCCCTATTCCCATTATTTTGTTGTATTATAAAAATAAAAATATAATACATTTGTTTATTTTAGTCAGTATTCCTGTATAATAAATGCATGTCAAAACACATGCTTAGGAGTGAAAAAATGAAGAAAAAAGGGCAATACTTTGATGCAGTTGCAATTATGCAAATGTAATGCAGCTAAACAGGAGAAGATCAAGGGTTTGATCCCAGAGAGAACACAAATACTGATAAATTATATACCTTGTAATGTGCTGTATAAGTTACTTTGAATAAAAGGCAAAATGCATAAATGTAATGTAAAGGTAATCTATCTTTAAATAAGAGTCAGCATTGCAATATCCAGTTTTTAACAACAGACTTTTTCTCTAGGGGAATGCCATCCACAGCATGTTTATGAAAGAGGCATTCCTCGCCATGTAGCGTGGGAACAACCTGGACCATCCATCCGGAATTCCAAATGGAGAATTGTCACATAAGAGCCAGCTGTTGCCATGGAGACCGCCACAAGTGCGTTAGCGCGTGTCCCTTTTTAGAAATGAGTTCTGAAGTGGGAACCGCCTTGGGAGAGCCAATCGGTGCCTATCACCGTGCGTTTTCAGCACGTACTGCTACTTTGACGGGGTTGCACAATGTTTTGTCAAACCACCTGCTGGATGGCCACATTTACGTGTGGCTGTATGGCATAAAAGCAGTGGCTTAATTTTAAATGTCACTATGGGAACGCAGCATACTGGAATCCGAGGGATGCAGGCAAAGGTTGACAGATGGCTTAAATAACAGTTTGCACAAAGTGCTGGCAGGAACTTGAAACACACAAGCAAGCATATGTATTTAAACACACACACCTATAACCTCCAGTCTTGAACAATATCAGCAGCACATTACAAGGCTACGCCCCTCCGCGCATCTGCTTTGAAGATAGAGAACACAGTGTACCCGACACATGCAGTGGCGAAAGGGCAAATGAATCCCCAGCCCTGAGGACATTGCATGAATTTATGTATCACAGAGATTTATAGCTTTGAGCTCCATACATTTGTAGGATTTTGTGCTGGTAGAATTTAACCTAGGCACATGCAACTGTTGCAAATTACATATTTATAATAGATTTTCTGCCATGATGCAATAGGGTAGAAAAGTTGGTGGAGCATTGCGTTAGCAGCGCAATAGGTCATGGGTTTGATTCCCTAGGGCGATAAAAACATGTATACAAAAAATGCACTAAAAGTTCCAAATGCATAAATGTACACTCACCTAAAGGATTTTTAGGAACACCATACTAATACTGTGTTTGACCCCCTTTCGCCTTCAGAACTTCCTTAATTCTACGTGGCATTGATTCAACAAGGTACTGAAAGCATTCTTTAGAAATGTTGGCCCATATTGACAGCCCATAAGATAGCATCTTGCAGTTGATGGAGATTTGTGGGATTCACATCCAGGGCACAAAGCTCCCGTTCCACCAAATCCAAAAAATGCTCTATTGGGTTGAGATCTGGTGACTATGGGGGCCATTTTAGTACAGTGAACTCACTGTCATGTTCAAGAAACCAATTTGAAATGATTCGAGCTTTGTGACATGGTGCATTATCCTGCTGGAAGTAGCCATCAGAGGATGGGTACACGGTGGTCATAAAGGGATGGACATGGTCAGAAACAATGCTCAAGTGGGCCGTGGCATTTAAGCGATGCCCAATTGGCACTAAGGGGCCTAAAGTGTGCCATTAAAACATCCCCACACCATTACACCACCACCACCAGCCTGCACAGTGGTAACAAGGCATGATGGATCCATGTTCTCATTCTGTTTACGCCAAATTCTGACTCTACCATCTGAATGTCTCAACAGAAATCGAGGCTCATCAGACCAGGCAACATTTTTCCAGTCTTCAACTGTCCAATATTGGTGAGCTTGTGCAAATTGTAGCCTCTTTTTCCTATTCGTAGTGGAGATGAGTGATACCTGGTGGGGTCTTCTGCTGTTGTAGCCCATCCGCCTCAAGGTTGTGCGTGTTGTGGCTTCACAAATGCTTTGCTGCATACCTCGGTTGTAACGAGAGGTTATTTCAGTCAAAGTTGCTCTTCTATCAGCTTGAATCAGTCGGCCCATTCTCCTCTGACTTCTAGCATCAACAAGGCATTTTCGCCCACAGGACTGATGCATACTGGATGTTTTTCCCTTTTCACATCATTCTTTGTAAACCCTAGAAATGGTTGTGCGTGAAAATCCCAGTAACTGAGCCACGCTCAAAATTGCTTAAATCAACTTTCTTTCCCATTCTGACATTCAGTTTGGAGTTCAGGAGATTGACCAGGACCACACCCCTAAATGCATTGAAGCAACTGCCATGTGATTGGTTGATTAGATAATTGCATTAATTAGAAACTGAACAGGTTTCCCTAATAATCCTTTACGTGAGTGTAAATGCATGGTCTGATGTTGAGAATGATTGTCTGAAGTGTGCTCACTGATCCAAGTTAAAAAATGAATATTCAAGTCCTTAGGTCTTAATATGTACTATTTTGGTACAGATATGTGCCTTTGAGGTACCAATATGCAACTTTTATACCTCCTTTTCTTTTGAGAGTGTGGAAGTGGCTAAATTGAAAGAATAAATAAAAAAATTCCTCAACAATTTTTAGAAAGACAAATCCAGGTGCCCCCTAGGGCATATCGTATGCGTTTGATTTGTGACAGTATTAAGACAGGTGCACACCTGTGCTATCAGCTTGTGATTGATTTTATTGATGTGCTACATCTTTACATTACAATTATGGATTTGGCACCACTTACAAAGCATACTTTTGTTGTTTTCGTACGCGTGTCCCCTGGAAACCTTGGCATTTCCAGTTGATCTATAGGAACCGACATAATGACAGGATTATGTCAACATCATAGTGGCATTCCAAATCATGTCTACAGTCAATCTGTCTCTCTGGTAATATGATTCCATCGCACTTTTAGTTTTTGATCCCGACCTTTCAGTTCGAACCATGAAAGTCTGTCGAGAAGATTTTCTTTAATTCTGCTAACTGTGGCACCCTTTGATGCAATGTCAGACAGTTTGACACACTCTCTCTTACCACCCGTCTGGACATTTGAGGGAAATCTGAGTCTAATTCGATGAAGTCTGCATGAAGTAATTACATTAACGGAGTGAATGCCCAGCAGGGTTAGATTCATTAGCTGTGTTAGCAGCAGGCCCGAGCCAAAGCTGCACTCTTGCTTTATGTATGCACGCCTGTGGGACTATTTATTTTCCACGACCGTGCGGTTTGCAATGGAACTTATCTTTCAGTTATGGCCACGCACGCGGACGAGCATGAATTTTCCAGCGCAAAACTGAAGGCGTTTGTTAAAATCAACATTGATTGTACGTGCGCGCACACTGAGGCTTTGTCCGGTGACTGGAAAACTCAAAAGTTTTCCTTCAGATGGATAGACAAGCCTGAACTGCTCGGTGCAAGTGTGGATGTGTGTGGGTGAGTCAGCGCTGGACTGACGGGGGAAACGGGGACGTAATAGAGATTTTGTTGTCCACTAGAACCCAAATTGTTCTGGACCTTTGAGGCTAAGAAAACAGTTTGTGTTTCTTGAAGAAAAGAAGCCCTGTTCAAGCACAGAGACTCTGTTTGTCCGCTTTTCCATCTAAACTGTGGTTTCTGAACGGAGAGAGAGAGAGAGAGAGAGAAAGAGAGAGAGAGAGATTCTTTTTACTATACTTTTTACTCATTACTATTATTATTATCACTACTGCTTCTACCACCACTAATACTACTACTAATAATAATAATAATACAAATAGTAATGATGATGATGATGGTGATAATAATAATAATAATAATAATAATACAAATAGTAATGATAATAATACAAATAAAAATAATGATAATAATAATAATACCAAAACTGGTTATGATGATGATGATAATGATGATGATAATAATAATAATAATAATAATAATAATAATAATGATAATAATAATAATAATAATAATAATAATAATAATAATAATAATAATAATAATAATAATATAAATAGTAATGATAATAATACAAATAATAATAATAATAATAATACCAAAACTGGTTATGATGATGATGATGATGATAATAATAATAATAATAATAATACATGTATTATTATATTTAAAACATATTAAATAATATTTATAATAATATTTATGCCAACTATAAGTTATGAGCTAGCCAAACTGTCTTATTCAGTTTATTAATTAGGATATTTTGGTAAAAATAAATAATTATTTAAAATATTCATTAATATTAACAACAAATATATTATAGACAAACAAAGAAATAAAGAATGTGATAATTGTGAAATTGAACCAGCAATGTCTTTCCAACAGAGGGCTCTAGTCTCAGTTGTCTATACGTGTCTGTGTGTGAACGTGTAGTTTGAGTAGAAAGGCGTGGCTGTGTGTACAGGTCACTGGGTTCTTGTGGTGATGGGGAATGCAGCTCAGACGCTACACAGACGCTCTGTTAATTCACTCCACAACCCCATCACTCACGCACACACACACGGACGCACACACACATGCACACACAATAAAGACTGCATGCTTCCTCAACCAGTCGCAAGTCCGCAGATGTCCCACTGAGTCCTAAAGGACGGGGCTGCCAGTAACACAAAGACAGAGACTTAAGGTCATATCCCCAAACACTAGAATTGCAATGATATTTCAATCGAGGCACATTGCAAGAATGATTTAAGTCATGTATATTAAACATATTAACATAATTGTTTACATTTTTTATTTTAATAAAGCAATATTTTTGTCTATTTTATTTCTCCATCCTTTAATGTTATCATATTTTAACATGCAGTCCACAGCCATACATTTTGCAGTCATGTCATGTTGAAGATGTAACTGAATAGTTCACACAAATGCTCTTCTTTTTACTTGTGTTTTTTTCTTCTTTTTCTTTTGTAATGCCATTGGATGGTCTCCAAAGTTTTAAAGTTCCAAAAAGCACAAACATTCATCATAAAAGTAATCCATAAAGCTCAAATGGTGTCTTGAGGCGAAACGATGGGTTTGTGTAAAACAAATATTCATACTTCATACATTTTAAACTATAAACATTGGTGTCCAGGTAACAGTTGTACAAAAAAACAGTTGTGTTCTGACGTACCTCGAAACGTACAGTACTAACCCTACAGCCTTTTCTTTATTTATACCATTCCAGCATCTGGTTATATGCATTGCAAGAACCGGTTAATCTACACACAAATTGGACCTAAGGACACCTAACTTGCATGTCTTTAGACTATAGGAGTAAACTAGCCTGATACATGGAGGACATGCAAACTCCACACATACAGTAAAGACCTCCTTACCCATCCGAGGCACAAACTGGGGACCAGTCAGCAGTGCTACCCACTGCCCCACTGATGCTGATAATGGACTGAGCCATATACTCAGTACTGTAGTTTGCCACCTCATAGACCCATTTTTAGTACAAGCAATTCCAGTCAAGTTGGCCGCTCCGGTGTGGATCCAGCCTGAAGTCAAACATGGGTGCTTTTATCCAAAGCCAATTACAAATGAGAGAGCATTAACATATTGTCTAAGAAGTTTATAATAACCATAGTATACGCTTAAATTTAAATAAAGTATTATATTTTTCATATACATTATGATCTGCAAGTCTTCCAAAAAGTATGGCTTTAATATTAAAAACAAGTACAGCTAAGATTCTGACTGTGTAGTGTGAAAGCGTGACCACATTATCAAAGCAAGAGACAGAGGGACGATGTCCCTTTAAGACTGCTGCAGTACGGCAGACAGGTGAACTGAGGACACGCTGGCACTAGATGTTCCAGCAAGAGAACGACAGAGAGCGAGCGAGAGAGAGCGAGCGAGAGAGAAAGAGAGAGATGTTACACCCCATCATTTTGAGACACGAGACACAAACCACACTACTGCACAGACAGAAAAGAAAAAGTCAGCAGTGTGCTGTGATCGTTCACTATTCAGACACTTTCAGTAGTGGCCCACTATAATTACGCTCTTCTTATAATTTACATAAGCCCTAAATAACCTCATACTGTAATACTCGGTTTTATTGATGACTTCAATGCATAAATGCATGCTTATGCAAAGGTGGGGTTACAATGCCAATAATACCAATGAAGACTAACCTGTTCTGACACTGCGTTTCGATTCGCAAACACTGGCCTTTTTGGATAGCTGATAAGTTTCGAAATGGCATCAAGTATGAGACGTTTTCCACACATGGGGTCGAAATTCAACAGGTTGAGTAATTCAGAATGAAACTGATTTTGCTTGAAAAATAGCCACATGCAGTGGAGCCTACTTATGTAATTTTACTTGACAGACGTATAAGGACATGTAAATATATAATTAAAACTGTAAACAACTTCCAATTGGCTGGTGGGTGGGTTTTACAGACACCTAAAGAAATAAACCTTACTTATGTAAACTATGAGCAGTTAGTTTGATAGAAAAAAATGCTCTCTCACTTGAATGAATGTAAATTCAAACTTAGTAGCACCATGTCACTTAAGCTGCATTCAGACTAGCAATGACTTGCAGTAGCAGAGCGACGCAATCTCATTAATTTCAATGGAAGCTTGGTGACTTCCGGCAACACGAGCGACAGTGACCGTTGGCGACTGGATGGGGCGTGTCCAGTCGCGCAACAAAGTTTAGAAAAGTTGAACTTTATGCAAATTACGACCAACTTTCGGGAGCGAATACCAATGAGAGTTCACATCATCCGTCTCTAGTCAGTTACTGGAGTGGATGGTACTCATTTGTTTATGACAACCAGATTTAGAAACGCTTCCAAACGACCTCATTGTAAGAGACGAGTGACACACAACGACAAAATCGCTTATTATGTGAATGTACCTTCACGCCCCATTCAGACAGCCAGCGACCAGCAGTAGCAAAGTGACGCAATCTCATTCATTTCAATGGAAGCCTGCCGACTTCTGGCGACATGAGTGAAAGTGACCATTGGCGACCTTAT
Organism: Paramisgurnus dabryanus; assembly: GCF_030506205.2. NCBI lineage: Eukaryota > Metazoa > Chordata > Actinopteri > Cypriniformes > Cobitidae > Paramisgurnus > Paramisgurnus dabryanus. The sequence goes on from NC_133359.1 coordinate 10,216,416, forward strand.
GGGCGTGTCCAGCGACGCGAGAAAGTTTAACTTTATGCAAATGTCGAGCGAATCTCGGGTGTGACTACCAATGAGAACGAAGCAGTGGAGTTCACGTCAGCCGTCCCTCTTGTCAGTTACTGGAGTGGACGGTACTCGTTTATGACTAACTAGATTTAGGCTACGTTTACACGGAAATGATCTGAAGAGAAAGCACAAAAGTGCCGTTGCATTATCACTTTTTATTCCGCGTTTATACAAGCGTTTTGGGAGGGAAATCTGCGTGCATATGGTGATGCAAAAGTGTGAGATATTCGATGTAGCATGAACTCCGGGCGGCTAGGTGGCAATGTGAAGCACTAATACACAACAACACCAAGTCCACGTGTCTGTGTACAACCTTCTTCCTTGTTCTCCCAGGTCTCGTCCAAAGCTGTCTGTTTTGCCTTCGCAAATTGGTGCATGAATAGTTTGAAAGAGGTAATCAATGCACCTTCTCTGATCAGTAATACTAGCTGTGAATATTTCATACAACTGCTGGAAAGACTTTTCTAGAAACTATTTTTCAGAACTGCTATGGCAACTTGAAGGTCCGACTTATGGAAATAATCCGACATGTTTGTTGTTATTTTCCTGAACTGGCGCATGCCTGTGACGTAAACGCGTATGCGACGAGAGCTACCGTGAGCGTTTTTACCCTTTAGACGGGAACACGCTGGTAGAGCGTTTTTAAGAGTTCCACTATGGAGGGTGGTTTCACTTTTTTGCATTTTTAAGCCCCAAAATGCCGGCGCTGTGTAAACGAAAGGCACATCCAATAAAATATCTTTAAAGGAATATGCCCACATTTTGGGAATTAAGCTTATTCACTGTATCCCCCAGAGTTAGGTAAATCCATCCATACCTTTCTCATCTCCGTGCATGCCGTAACTCTGTCTGACGCAGCCCCCGCTAGCTTAGCTTAGCACAAAGACTAAAAGTAAATGGCTCCAGCTAGCAAACTCCTCCCAATAAGTGAAAAACTCTGACTGAAGTATCTGCTCCTCACCAGGGGGCGTCTCGGGTGCTGCGAGCAAATCACTCCGCCCAAGTAGCAGTGTTTCACTTTCTAAGAATATAGTTTCCAGTATGTATACGGTTAAAAGATGTCTGTGTCGACCTTGTTATTTGTACACAGTGTGACTATACATATCACAACACATAAAGAGGAAAATGTTTGTGTTATGTTGTCACTTATTGGGAGCAGTATGCCAGCTGGAGCCATTCACTTCCAGTCTTTGTGCTAAGCTAAGCTAGCGGGGGCTGTGTCAGACAGAGTTACAACACGCACGGAGATGAGAGAGGTATGTATGGACTTATCTAACTCTGGGAGATACGGTGAATAAGCTAAATTCCCAAAATGTGGGCATGTTCCTTTAAGTTTTCACCCTGGAGCATTCTCGTGTAAACAGGGCCTTAAAAACGCCACATCGAAAGAGATGGGCGACACACAGTGAGAAAGTCGCTAGTGGTCTGAATGAGGCTTTAGTACTGTGCAACGACACTTAGATTGGCAAGTAAACTGTCAGGTTAGCATGTAAAATTACCCCATTAAAATTACCCATACCCTTTGCATTGCGCTAGCAACACATGTGTGTCACATCTCACATGTGTTGCTTAAATGTTCTTGGAACTCAAATACCTTCTAAAGCCCTATTCGGACGGGATTAGTTTTACAGGGGGACCTCTGAGAAAATTGTGCTTCTCAGAGGTCCTCTGTGTTTTTAATCCCGTCCGAATCGGCCATGTCTGTGTTTTTCTCTGAGGACCTCCGTAAGAATTCCAGAGCAATTTACCTACTGTTTTTCGCCGAACTCAGAGGTCCTCTGAGAAATGTAATCCCGTCCGGATGCAAATGTCTGTGTTTGCCCGCAATATCTTTTGAAAACGCGGTTCATTTCGTGTTTTGGCCAACGTGATCTGCCGTAAGGTCTTACTAATGCGCGTATATTGTATTTTCTGAGTCCCGTTCATTCAGATATGGATGTTTTTTCGCATTCGGCAAAATAAAATAATTAAATCAAGACGAGCTGAATATCAAACACTGTTAAGACTGGCCACTGTAATATCAGTAACGTTATAAGAAACTCCGTTCAAAGTTCTTCAACTCCGGAATGGTAATGTTAATTAATAAAGATAATAAATTGTTATTAATCATTATTTCTTTGGGTTTATTATAAGCAGACAGTTATATAAAACACATAGGCTAACGTTACTTTAGTAGGATTTGTATATTTTATTTTGATTTGTTAAAATTAAATTAATAAATTACATGTTCTTTCATAATTTTACATTTAAAGCAAAATATTAAACATTACAAACACGCGTATCCAGAGCACGTGCTCTTCTGCAACGCCCAAATGCATGAAACAGACACTCCCATCTCTGGAATAGCCTGCATCATTTTAATCCTGTCCGAATCGGTACATAAAATCACAGACGTCCTGGGGGACACGTTGAAACTCAAACGTTGTTTGGAAAACTAATCCCGTCCGAATAGTGCTTAAGACACTTTGAATAAAAGCATCTGCCAAATGCACAATGCAATGAATTATATACTGCAACCTCGCTCATTTTGAGCACAGAAACCAATTTTCTATATGAAACCCAAAGCATTACCATGGTTGTTGATTTTTTTATTCAATTATGAGTGAAACTTATGGTAAGGGTTTGGGTGTTATCATTCTAACACCTCTATTCTAACTGTACGGGTCTCAGCGTTCCACTCCGGCATGCACCCTTCCCTTCATTTCTATTGTGTTCCATGTTGTTAGATTCCACAGGTATTGTGTCATAGACTAACAATAAGGCCTGGGATTGGCTTCATTGTTTTCCACCTGATTATTAAACTCCAGTGCTAATACAGATAAGAGAAACTCTGTTGAACTGCACAGAGGGTCCCAGTTACTTAATGATTGGTTTGCTTCCATAATAAACATATCACAGGAACAGTAAATGGGCAACCTTTCTTGTAGAAAAGAAAAACATGTTACAGTACAATGTTTTTTCTAGACACCAGTTTGATAAAATTGAAAAACTATGTGAGTTAAATTTTTTTACATTATGGATGATTTTTCTTTGTGCTTTTGTTGGTAATTGCAGTGACGGCCGGTGACTTCATTTTTCAAGGGCGCTCGATGCGAAGTTCGTCACAACATGTATGTAGCCTGTCATGTGTGTGGTTCGTAATTTCAAAATATGTGTTCGGCGGTCGAGTGACCCTATGTACATCACATGTTTTTTCAAAATAAGTGCCTGCTGCAGACGCGTCTAAAGGGTTTATGATAAAAGAGATGCTCGCGTTTGCCAGATACTCGCATAATCTCATGCGTAATCAGAGTTTACTGTTAAAGGAGTGTCTTGCGTGTATTTTATGAACGTGAACGTCTCTTTTATCATAAACGGTTTTGACGCGTGTGCAGCAGGCACTTACTTTGACAAAACACGTGATGCACATGGTTCACATAACACAACAAACACATATTTTGAAAACGCAAGCAACACACGACACTCCGAACACTTATTTTGAATTTGCGCCCCTCGGAAGAGCAGTCACGAGCCGCCAGTGATATCACACAATGTTCTTAACATTATAAAGGATGATTTCATGTAGAAAACAGAAAATCACAAAATAATAATTTAAGCTGGGTTCTCATAGACTGTGTCACATTTTGTTGAAACATTTTAGTTTTATGAGCAATAATAAAGTTTATCTAAGCAATGCAATTTTTCACTGAGAAGTGAGGATTATTCTAATTAATAACTGAAAATGTAATTAGATATGTGCCGATAAAGCTTGATTTTAAGTACCGAGTAATTCAATAAAACATCACGTCAAGCTATTCATTCACAAACAGAAGAAACAGAAGACCAAAACCATCATCTTTGGAGCCCCTCAACCAACTTTGTATCATATCAAACGCGGGCCAACCGCGTCATCTTAATGCAACATTTGTTTGAGCCATACACATTTTCTGTTACCTCAGATCAATCCTATAAATAGAGGCTTTCTTTGAGGATAAAAGCAAACAGACGGGAACACTCCACACATTGTTGTGAAGGTTGATTGCGAACAACACTAGTCTTGTCCGACGATACCCAAGACTGCGGAGAACTTGATGGATGAGGGTTTTATTTCTAAACTCGACAGGACCTGTCAGTTTAAGACTGCTTCTTGTTCCTCTGAGGAGCTTGCCAGACATTTTGGCTCCAAGGAGGTGGCTTCGCGCCTGGCTCCCTCGGAGAGCCCAAAGATTTAAGAAAACACACCATGTGAAAAGGGCATTTCAAAATGGACCCCGACACCCACTATGTAAGTGAGTGAGGTCATCGTTGCTACCTCAGAGAAACCTTTGTTAGCGACTGGATGGTGAGGAGAATTACTGGAGCTTTGCCTGAACTCCGGCCCAGCTTATGGGAAACAGACCTCCATAAAATGCCCTACGGTGTTGATTGTTTATTGGAGATGTCCGTACTGACTCTCTTTTTATTTTTTTGACATGTCAGATTTTTATAGCGATAACTTAACATCAGTTACCTGAATGTCTGAGCAAATGCCACAACACAGAGTGATTGTTGGTGATGTCCAAGGTTGCTTATTGGTGCAATAACTCTTCACCATCTCTCCAGCCTTTCCTTCCGCCCCTTTCATCTGTTGCCTGTCTGGGTGAGAAAAATTCCTGGGTGATTGTTGAGAGGCCCACTGTGTGCGGGAACAAAAGGTCTCTTCTCTCTCAGGGTGCCAGAGTGCTTAGTTTCCGGCATGAGGTCATTCTGATGGAGAAGAGAGGAAGAGCTGTCGTTTAGGACTTGAGTTGGAGATTATGCGGGTTTCTTGGAATAAACGGAAAGATGAGGGTGGTTGGGTCGGGGGGTGTAAATGTGTGTACATGTCCCAGCCTGGAGTGCTAAGCAGTTTTGGAGAAACTAATTTAAAACAGTCGGTTGCCAAGGTTCTTGTAATTCAAAGTAGTTAAGATACACTCAATATACCTTTTTGGAAAAGTTGTTGCACTTCAAGTTACTACTAACTACACTGAATTTATTTAAACTTTTGTTGTTAATACTTTGTTAATTCTTAATATAATGTCATCTTATGCATTTAGGAGATGCTTTAAGCGACATACAGTGCAAGCTATATGTTGTTTATCAGTATTTGTGATACTGGAATTGAACCCGCATGACCTTTCTGTTACTAGTGCTGGTCTACTAATTGAGCTACAGCGAAAAAAAAAAATGTAAATATTTATCTTGACAAAAAAAATCAGTGACAATCTTATTTTGGGTGACACTATAAAATGTAAATTTGCTGCATATGTCCACATTATACATATAAATTCTGGGTTGTTTCAACCTGCACTGTAAAAGAAATGCAGCATGGAGTTAAAACAACTTGGTTTTGCAAGTCAATTCAAGTTTTGGTTTGTGAAAGTTGACATAACTTATAAAATCAAGTTGAAATTGTTTAACTTATTTTTTTTTTAAGTAACATAAAAATATATGTTGATTTGAAAAAAATGCTGCATATTTTTTACAGTGTGGTTGGGTCAAATATGAGCATTTTTTATGTTAATTTACCTCAACAGGTGGGTTTGTCCATATTTTACCCAGCCTTGGGTTAAAATGAGTTGGACATTTTTGAGGGTATACAATAAAAAATTCCTTGTTGCACTTTACATTTGAATCAACTTGAATTTACAAGTAATTTTAACTTTCTTGACTAGTGAGGATTTGCTATAAATTATAAAAATTAAAGTTGAATTAGCTTAACCTTTGTATTGTGTTCGATTTTTGTGACGATTTTGATGGAGCAGTTCAAATCGACCCCATCTACATTTAATGCAATTCTAGAAATGCACAATTTTCAACATGTTTGTTTAAAAAAAATTGACAATAAACTTTTTTTATTACATGGTTTCTTTTTCATTTTTTTTTACACATGCATGTTTAAAACATCATAAACAATTTAATATTGATGTGAAATGAAATTAAGTACTGAAAAGGAGAAGCATTTTTTATGGCATTTCAGAATCGTAAAACACCAATTTAGTAACATACACTGAAGACAGATATTTAATTTGGGTCTGTACAGTTGCTTTGGAACAAAAAAATTTGGGTCAAATTAACCCGCGAACATCAAAATCGTTACAAAATTATTTGTGTACACTTCAACACATATCAGTGTATTCTAACTTTGCATGCATGTTCATGGTTAAAAATTAGGGAAAAGTCACAAAATTTTAAGAATAAAATCACAGGTTAACTGGTTTTTCCAACAGCTTAAAAATCTAAATGGGTCAAATTGACCTGGAACATAATATAAGGGTTAAGTTCTGAAAATAGTGAGGAAAAGCTCACTTTTTCCTTTCCAGGGTAGTAAAACACCAAGATATATGGAATAAATATATTTAATAATTTGTGTCTATAGAGTTGCATTTGAACAAAGAAATATGGGTCAAATGGACCCACGAACATCAAAATCGTAAAAAAGCATAATTTGAGTTTAAAAAAGCACATCAGTGTATACTCACTTTGCACGCAAAAATATCTGGAAGAAAAAGATAACTTAAGTAGTATTTCATATACATAATAAATAATGATAGGTCACTTTTACCATCTGTGCCAAGTATTTATCAGTACTGAAAAGAGTGAGGAGAAGCATATTTACCAAATTTCAGGATAGTACAACACTAATTTAGCAACATACAGAAGACATGTATTCAAATCTAAATTTAAGTCTTTACAGTTGGGTCAAATTGAGCCACGAACATCAAAATCGTTACAAAATTTTTTGTGTACACTTTAAAACATATCAGTGTGTCAAGAATAAAATCACAGGTTAACTGTTTTTTTTCCGACAGCTTAAAAATCAAAATGGGTCAAATTGACCCGAAACATAATATAAGGGTTAAGTTATTTCAACTTTATTTTTATAATTTATATCAACTCCTCACTAGTCAAAAAATTTATTTTTAAATTTTAAATTGATTAAACTTAAAAATGTAAGTGCAACAAGGAATTACATTATACATTTAAAAGATTATATACCATAAAATCTGTAGGATAAGCAGCAATAATAAAGCTTAAGTGTTTAATTTTATATATATTAAAATGCTCTTGTATTCCAGATCAATATTACATCACTGCTCATTTGCATAAATGTAAACATAGTGGTTGGACATGCCCACATTGCATCACCAACAATGACTGTTGTGACCAAAAATCTCTCACAGAAATGGCTTCACCTCATAGCCAGATGTGTTTGTGTGAACATTGTGGATGCAGGTGGCATAACACTGCAGGTGCGGTAGCTTCATCTCAACACAATAAACTCAACATTTCCCTTTTATTCTAAATGTTTCGTTTGAAACACAGATTGGATAATATTTCCATAGAGAGAGCTCCTGGCAAATCACACAATTTCTTATCAGTACCAAGATAGTGAAGAAACTGTAAAACTCCCCACACGTTTACATCCAGCCCAGAGCCATTAGTTGAGAAACTTCTCTCATAAAGGTTTCGACAACGAGTTCATTAAAATCAACTCCCCTCCGGTAGTTCAAGCATCAGTGTAGTAGGTCGATATGTTCCCATAAAATCTGATTATAATTCAACAGTATTGTCAACGGATTGCATGTCACTTCCTTCCTGCCCCGCAGCTCTTAGCCCGTTTGATATGGCAGGTTATTTAACAGTAATCCCCCATCTTGATCTATCGCCGCAGCATATGTGGACCGGGCAGCGAGGCATAAATCCTCATACGCTCTGCTATCGGCAGATTGATGGGCCTGTCTAAGGGATACAGATCATTGTGCGGCGCTATAGATGGGTGAGCGAGTTCATGTCTCTCATTCAGTGCCATTCAGAGACCGCCAGTGCCAGGCTGAGTCAGAAGAGCTTGTTCTCTCTCTCAGCACATTCAGAGCCAGCTGTGAAATACTGGCACACGGTGCCAATGTGTCTGTTTTACTGCATGTCAAGAGATGGTAAACAAAGAACGAGCGAGTTAAACTCATATAAGACTGGTGTGTGTGTGAATCTGGGCTTATGGAAACAAGGGTGTATACGTTTAAGAGGTGATCTATGAACTATCACCATTGTGCACTTGAGCATGACACTTGACTCTTTGCTTCCCCAAGGGATCTGTCTGTCGTAAATCATAGTCCTTTATAAAGCAGGTCCGTTTATTTGGCGGCCATCTTGGTACCGCCCCTGTGCAGCTATTTCCAGTCGTGCAAGTTCAGCATGTATCTACTGGAATAGGGGAAATGTGATATCTCTCCAACTGTTTGCTATGCATATGTTTCAATAACATGTCAAATCACCAATAAAATCTGACAAATCGGAGTCATAAATTTTGTATGTTTACCTCAAACCTTTTTTTAGTCTGTTTGCACAGTGCACATTTTTAAAGGTGCAGTGTGTACTTTTATGTGATTTAGCATCACTAAACTGAGATGTCAAAGTTTCGAAGGTAAAATCGTGCCAATAAATTCAATGATTCTGGAACTGTAGTCTCCAATCGTTGTAGTTTTTCTCAGAATTGAGGGCTTAGTTCGATAAAGCATTACAAGAGTAAAAGATTTTGGGTTTAATTCCCGAGGAACACGCATACAATGCATACTGATAAAATGCACTGTAAGTTACTCTTGATAAAAGCTCTGTCAAATGCATAAATGTAAATGTAAACTTGATGGCTGTGTCATTTATATGTGAAAAAGCCATGCATATAAAGTGTTTTCTGGAGGCCCCCCCAAACTACGGTAATTGCCACCTTATGTATGTCAAAAGACAAACCTGAATGAAGCAAATTCCTTAACAACCACCCTTCACTTATGCGCTGCATTGTGTTACAGTCAGAATCATTCATGTCAAATGGAGACCCAACTCCCACCCCCACCTGTGTCCCATGATAGCTGACTGAACAACTTTCTGGCACATTTGAAATGAGCGAGACCATAAAATCAGGTATTGAATGTCTAAAAATAGTATATAACAACAAAACCAATTCCTAGCGTAGCTCCAGCCATTAGAGTCACAGTACAGATGTTTGGCAGATGGTTTTATCCAAAGCGACTCACAGTGCATTGAACTACAAGAACAAATAGTGGCAGATATTCAATTATTTTACATTTCTAATGTATTTAATACTACAAGGCCATTCTGTAAAGAGTATTATTTTATTAAAACTCCTAACACATAAAACTGTCAATGTTAAATATTCACTTTATGGTCATGTAACTAAATCTGAGGAGTAAATAGGTGTAAAGTTTAGAGTAAGTATAGCAGAACCTGAGATGACCGAGCAACTGTGTGACCTATTCAGCCCATGTCATTAACATGAGCTTTATTTAGTATATGACCTACTTCCCTACTTTTATCCCTTCTGTGTCAGTAGCCCCACTACACGCGAGCTAACATCACATAAGTATTCAGCATTTATTCTGATGCAAATAAACACAGAGGGAAAATGTTTAGTGCCCCCCCCCCCAAAAAAATGTAATATTGGACTGCTATTAGTGTGAATATGTTATCTATAAGTGTGCCCCAAAGCATGTACAAAATTCGCATTTGAAAGATATAAGCGTTTAAAACTTACAGTCTCTCACACCAATACAGATCAGCTTGACATCTTTCTGCAGTTTCTCATTCAGATTCAATGAGGTAACTAAACTCTATTGACTATTTTAATAGGGGAGGGCCAGTTATCATGCCCCACCCTAACTGTTTCAGTGAAAAATATGTTAAGCAATAAACAAAGTGTCGCATTTCAAAGCACTTTTAAGTGCACGGTCACTAAAATTAAGTTTGACAATCTAATATTGATCTAAAATTAAAAACTATATAAATTTGTTTTGAAAACTTACATTTTCTTACATTAAGTGAAAAATTTAAAGTGATTTTGTATTATTTAAAAATGAATTAACTCAATATTACATCACTGCTCATTTGCATAAATGTAAACTTTTTAAAATTATTTTTACATTTATTAAAACATTTCAGCTTAAAAATTTCACTTAGTGAGAAAATGTAAGTTTAAAAAAAAATCAAATTTTTAGGCACTACCAACTAAACTCTATTGGCTATTTTAATAAGGGGGAGAGCCACTTAATATGCCCGCACCTGTTTCAGTGAAGAATATGTTAAGTAATAAACAAAGTGTCACATTTCAATAAAAAAGTGATTTTTTATTATTTATAAATGAATTAAATCAATATTACATCACTGCTCATTTGCATAAATGTAAACTTTTTTATTATTTTTACATTAATTAAAACATTTCAGCTTAAAATTTTCACTTAAAGTGAGAAAATTTTAGTTTTAAAAAAATCACATTTTTAGGCACTACCAACTAAACTCTATTGGCTATTTTAAAAAGGGGGAGAGCCACTTAATATGCCCACCCTAACTGTTTCAGTGAAGAATATGTTAAGTAATAAACAAAGTGTCACATTTCAAAGAAGTGCACGGTCATTATAGATTAAAAAAATAAGTTTTACAATCTAATATTGATCTAAAATTAAAAACAATAAATTTGTTTTGAAAACTTAAATTTTCTTACTTTAGGTGAAAATTTTAGAGTGATTTTTTATTATTTAAACATTAATTAATCAATATTACATCACTGCTCATTTGCATAAATGTAAACTTTTAAAATTATTTTTACATTTATTAAAAAATTTCAGCTTAAATTTTTCACTTAAAGTGAGAAAATTGAAGTACAAAAAAATCGAATTTTTAGGCACTACTGTACCAACTAAACGCTATTGGCTATTTTAAAAAGGGGGAGAGCCACAATATGCCCCACCCTAACTGTTTCCGTGAAAAATATGTTAAGCAATAAACAAAGTGTAGCATTTCAAAGAAGTGTCACTATAGAAAGTGAAAGCTGCTCTACACTGTAAAATATCCTTGATGCACTTAAATTTTTATGTTTAAACAACTTGACCTATTCAAGTCATTTCAACTATCTTGACCAGTGAGGAGTTGGTACACTGAAAAAACGAACTTTTTGGTGTAGTAATATTTATTAGATTAACTCTCATAATTTCTACATAATAATATTAACATTTATTGATAACTAGATTTTCCTAAGTAAAATGATGATAAATACACAATTAATTCATGTAAAAAATGAACTGTATGGGAATAGTAAGTCTTATTAGATATTCTCTTGTATTATTTAACTGTTTTATAGTCATTGCACATAGTCCTAAAATAATTAAGTAAATTTTAAATCCATTTAATAAAAAAATCTAAGTAAAATTTACTTACATTTATTTGCACATGTTGTAAGGAATACCCACAATTCTTTGCGCCTGAATATTTTTATTTTTTAAGCTTTATCACATAATAAGAACTGATAAGAACTTTAACTACTTAAATATTTGTTAGCAAAATGTCATAAAGGTTTAAGCTCTTATATTATTGATATTGTTTTGTTGTAAATAATAATTTTGTGAAGTCACCGTTCAGGTGATCAGTGTTTCTTTACATGAACCCTGTTCAGAACATTGTATTGTAATTCTCTCCACAGTGCTAATAATGCATGTCAGAAACACAGTTTGTGTGCGTTTCTGTTCAGAATCAAGTTTATTCAATGACTGACTTGTTGTCAGTCATGAATTTTGTGTTATAATGCCATTTATAACACGAAAAATAACTAGGTCCATAGAAATATGTAAAGAAAATAACAAACAGAAAATACGATTTATTTAATATTATTAGGACAGCAATGCTTCAATTTTCAAACAAAACCTAATAGACTTTACCTAAACGATTAAAATAAATCTAACTTCTAAATAAAATAATTAAGTAACATTTAATTAATTATTTAACATATGTTTTATTATGCAATTTTAAGTAAATTTTATTTGATTTTAGTAGGTAAGTTTTACTTATAAAAAAGCAGTAAATTTTACTTAAAAAAAGTTCGTGCAAATTGTTACGAGGATTTTTTAAAGTAAATTTTACAAGTTGTTTTTTTCAGTGTATACATAAAAAAGGTGTAAATAATAAAAAGGTTGAATGGGCTTAAGTTGTTAGAACTTTATTTTTATAATTTAAATTAAAGCAACTTCTAAATAGTAAAAAAATGTGAAATAACTTATTCAAGTTGTTTGAACTTAAACATTTAAGTGTAACAAGGATTTGTTTTACAATATACTTAAAAACTTAATTCAATTGGTAACACCTACAAAAAAGTAGGTTTTACAATCTAATATTGATCTAATATTAAAAACAATACATTTGTTTTGTAAACTTACATTTTCTTACACTTGTGCACTTCACACTAAAAGACAACAAGAAACAAACTAAATTAATACAGACAATGCAAAATTTCAACCAAAAACCAAATGTGCAATTTATGCATGCCGACATACTGGAAGAGGCAGTTCTAAGTGTATTGAAAGCTAGTGGCATCTAGTTAAAGTTGCTTAGCATATTAAGTTATACTGAAAAAAAAATCAAAATATGTACCCCAGCTGTCACTGTGGCAGTACCTTTTACAAAGGTTCTAATATAAACCATTAAGTAGTACAGATATATAGTACATTTGGTACCAATAAGTACCCTTAAGATACTAATATGTGCTTTTGAGTTGATAATATGAACTCTTTAGGTACAAAATCGTACTTTTTTTGAAAGAATACGGCCCCAGTGACAGATGGGTTACATATTTTGACAATTTTTTAACAATTAACAGGTTATCTTTAAACGTAAGGGGTTTTTTTTGGTGAAAGGACAATACTCCTTAGCAGTGCTGCTTATTGTATTCTGTTTTGTCTATAGTTTGCACGGAAACATTGAATACATTTTTTAAATTGTACTTGACAATAAAAAACATTTTTTGACTTTGAAAAATGTTTTGTCTGTTAACAATTCTGTAAATGACCCATTGTTTGTCATACAGATGTCGATATCCAGAAGCCACAATGATCATTGTCCTGACAGAGACAAACTCGTTCAAACCGAGTGACCTCATCAAAACAAGGAGATTGACAAAACTGTCTGCTTCCGCTGAACTTCCTGTTGTGAAGCACGGACCCTAAATCCTCCTCTGCCGTCCGGAACCTCTTCCTGTTTTTCTCACGCCTGCTGGGAGTCAGTTATTGTCATCTACCGCAGCTGAGCTCTGGTTAGACACATACTCAGATCACACACAAGCCAATGTATACACTTCATTCATCTCCCCGAATGCCAGATGTACATATCTGGGAAAATATGAAATTACAATGCCGATATTTCCAATCTCTTCCTTTCCCATTAGGAGACAACCCTGAAATAAATATTTGAAATAGTCGCATCTGCCCAAAGTAAGGAGGTCAACGAGAACACAACCCACTTGTTTTGACACGTAGCCTCGTATGTGATGATGTCACTAGGATTTGACCCTGACCAATGGCCAGCATTTCCTGCCAGCCTCAGGGCATGTGTGTCTGCTCAGATCTGTCAATGCACACATCCTGTGCACACATCAACCAATGAAGTGCTAGTCAGTCAAAACTAACTCTAGTATTGTTATCCTAAAAGCCTGGATGTTGTTACCCCAAAACAAAACTGATAAGGTCTCCATTCCTGTAGCTCAACTGGTAGAGATTGCATTAGCAATGCAAACATCATGGGTTTCTTTGCACACACATAGTGATAAAAGAAGTCTAAACAGGAAGTAATATAATATAAATACTACATAATGCAGTGGTTCCCAAACTTTTTCAGCGTGTGGCACCCCTTGTGTACGGTGCATTCTTTCGCGGCCCCCAAAAGAAAATTTGTGACAAAAAACTATTCTAAAACTCAACATTTTAATAAAAAACATTAAATTATACAAAAAAGTAGTGCTTTTGGTTAGTAGCCTTATTTTTTTTAGGTTTAATTACACAGAATTCATGATAAATTAATGTATTTCATAAAATGTAATAGAACTAGGGCCCCCCTGGCACCATCTCGTGGCCCCCAGTTTGAAAACCACTGACATAATGTAAGGAACATTCAGCAAAATGTAACTTTATATAAATTTATATAAAACACTAGTATTTAAAACATCTGTACATTTAATATAACATAATGCATTTGCGTGTCATTAAATACAGTGTCCATCCATGCCATTGGTGCACCAACATGACCTCCGCCAGTCCTTATTGTATTATAAAGTGGGCGAGTTGTACTCATATATTTTGCTAAAGTCTAGACGTGGGTGCTTACTAATGTAGATGCTCGGGCCAAAAATACATGAGTGGCTCTTATTACACAAGGCCAATTGAGCTGTAATGGTATGCGCCTTATTCGCTCATCCCTAAATGTAGAAGGTAAAAGACTGCATGTACTCTCCATACACGAGGCCGTGGCCTAAGCCAAAGCATTACCCCAATAAACTTGTGCATGCAAATCTGACTGTGGCTGTTATTATTCAAGGGAAAGCAGCAGAAAGCGAAATATCATTACCATTTTGAAATGTCATTCTGAAATGATTTGAATAAATATTACTCATGCTGTTTCACCATAAGGGTTGTCTGGCCTGGCACAAATTGTGCTTTATTAAGAGACCTCGCGTTCCCTGTGAAGCAAAGCAATGTAGCTGCTACCTTCAGTGCATAGTGGACAGATGCACAGATATAAATGTGCCCTCAAAAACAGCCTGACCTCAAATGACTGCCTTCGAGTTAAGAATAATGCACAATGGGAACGACTCTGTGCATTGTTGTGAGGGAGTCATTGTGGTCTCTTGGATGTTGTTACTGAAAGACAAAGCATAAGAAGACTTTTAATAAAACTTATTTGTATCAATCTGCTTTGAATAAGTGACGTTCAATAGGCCAGCATTCAATCACCAAAGGCAAACTGAAACCAAAACAAACTTTGTGACTTTAAACTTTGCAAACAAATTGTTTACATTGGGGCAAGTCCTTACTATTGGAAACAGCGTAGTAAGATGTAAATCGGGATGTTCAGAATCATGGGAATTAAAAGGTTCGCCGCGGCCCCAGGATGTGAAATCGTGTGCTGATTTGAATAGGGAAATAATTCAACAACTTTATTAAGTTTAACAAATGTAGTTCACAATTTTAATAAGCATTTTGCCCAAGAAAAACTTGTAAAACTGCATGTTGCATTATTTTATTATAGGGATAGTTCACCCAAAAATGATTTACTCATCCTGAAGTTCATACAAACCTGTTTACTCTCTTTGTTTTGCTGAACACAAAGGAAGATATTTGTATTCAAGAAGGAAACAGAAGCACCATTGACTTTCATAGGAAAGAAAAATACTTTCGTTTGTGTAGTAGATCAAAATAAATTATAAAGATTTGAAGGTGAGCAGTGGCAGCCGGTGACTTTTTCGCAAGGGCGCACGATGCGAAGTTCATCACAACATGTATGTAGCCCGTCATGTGTGTGGTGCGTAATTTCAAAATATGTGTTTGGCGCGTTGAGTGAACCTATGTGCATCACGTGTCTTGTCAAAATAACCCCGGATTTCCACCGACTGCGGAACGGCTGCGGATCCGTTGCGGAACGGCGGCGGAGTCAATCGGTTTCCATTCAAGTCAATGTGTGTATTTCCACTGACTGCGCTCCGAATCCGTCACAGCTCCGGCCATCCGCAGCCCTCCAGCACAAATACGCAGAGCTTCTATTTTTGACGGATGCCGGACAGCTCCGCAGGGCGGAGCCATGACTTTATCGCGTGATCATACCTGAATTCGCGAGATCTCGTGTTTTTTTCCCTTTGTTAAATCTTTGCAATACAAACATTACAAAGTCATTAATATAGAAAAAACAAATAATAGACAAGAACAGAGCTATGGGTAGTTAAATGATAAAGTATATGGTATAATAAATACATTAAAGACAGAACATAAATAAATGGTTTTAGCAGCTTTCTTAATTTTTGAATTTTGGATGGATTTGATGTACTGCTCTGTCTACGCGAGATCTCGTGTTGTGATCTGGGCTGGTTTGTTAAAACGTCATAATTCAAGTCATAATTGGCGGAGACATAACTAGGTATCGCGCGATCATCACGTGAATTTGCGAGACCTCATGGGTCCTCGTCACTTCAGCACGCAGCCGCTCTGCAACCAATCCGGAACTGGTGGGTATTGACGGACGGCCGAGTGCGGAGCCGTAACGCAGCGGAGCAGATCTGCAGCCGCTCGGCAGTCAGTGGAAATCCGGCGTAAGTGCCTGTAGATGTGTCTAACTGTGGGTTCACACCAGAAGCGAGTTCAATGATTTGCGTGAGTAGATTACATACAAAGTCAATGTAAAGATGCGATCAGATGCGTCCTCGATGCGAATGACGCCATATAGGCAGCGTGTTTGCCGCAAAAACACGCATTATTCACCTCAAACGTGTCTTCGCCCAAGTTGAAAATATTCTACTCGAGCAAAAATTTGCATGACACAAAGTTAAATCCCGCAAGTAATCTAGAGCAAGTAACGCGATGCCCCGCGTTTGGTGTGTTCGCATAAAGGGTTTATGACAGAAAAGACGCTCGCGTTTGCCAAATACTCGCATAATCTCATGCATAATCAGAGCTTACTGAGTGTCTTGCGTGTATTTTGCGAACGTGAGCGTCTCTTTTATCATAAACGGTTTTGATGCGTGTGCAACAAGCACTTATTTTGACAAAACACGTGATGCAGATGGTTCACATGATGCAACTAACACATATTTTGAAAACACAAGTAACACACATGACACTCTGAACACATAATTTGAATTTGCGTCCCTCAGAAGAGCAGTCACGAGCGCCACTGAGGGTGAGTAAATGATGACATAATTTAAATTTTTTGGGTGAACTACCCCTTTAAGTTCGCTTTTCTTATTTGATAAATATATTACTTCATGGTTTTGTCATTACATAATTGTACTTTGTTGTTTTGCATCATATACTAGTAAAAAAATCCAGAGACCTAGCATTACTTTTGTATTTAGATGTTAGTTTTGCTTCTTCCTACATTACGTTTTCAAAATTGTACTTTGTAGTAACTCCTAAAAAAATTACCAGCCAGCGTGGATTAACTCTTTTTGAAACTCTTTGTTCATTTCGATGTCGCCTTTGTCTATCCAGTAGCAATGCTAGATGTACTGTAAGTGAGATTTCTGACACTGAGTAACAACAAGGCACACGTTGTGACAGATCGTGCCTGTTCTCTGTGTACAAGTGTGTGATATTGCACTAGCTGTACTGAGATATCATCCTGTTGAGTTCCTGGCATGATTCAGAAGAGCCACCACAGCCTGGCAACAAATGATCTGTCCTGAAGTGACCCACATGATTCTATTTCCAGTTTCAAACGCTTTTAGCTCTTACCCACGGAGTCGTTCCACTTGCTTGTGCTTGGCAGTAAAATTACTAGCTCGTTGGCTCTATCTGTTATTCATTCCTACCGACTGCTTGTCAGAATGTATTATAACTGAAGGTCTTCTGTAGATTTGTGTCACTGCAGTGCATAATAGAACTGCTGAGCTGGGCTGGAAAGAGTTATACCCACTGTTAATGATCGCTCGTGTTTACCAAACAAATTATGAAGCAGTTAAAGGCAGAAGTTGAATCCGAACACTTTTGCCAGATAAACCACAATGTTTATGATGATATTCTTTCCGATTTTACATAATATTCAACTTTTGTATGAAATATCGGAGCATGACAAAACTGTTAAGTATTAAAAATAAGTAAAGAATACGTCACCTTTTTTGGGAGGAGGGTAGATATATTTCTAAGGTGCTATTGACATGAAATGTTCACCAGATGTTGGTAACAACCCATGCAATCCACTCATGCAAATTAATCACACCATAGATGTCCATACATTAAGTTATGCGTTATCACACTCTAAAAAAACAAACGGTGCTATATAGCACCAAAACAATTGCTTTGGATCGTAACGATAGAAGAACCATTTAGTGCCATATAGCACCGGTGAAGAACCAGTGAAGCACCAGTGAAGCACCAGTGAAGCACCAGTGTAGAACCATATAGGGGCCATATAGCACCACATATGGTTCTACATAGCACTATATGGTGCTTCACTGGTGCTTCACTGGTGCTTCACTGGTTCTTCACCGGTGCTATATGGCACTAAAAATGGTTCTTCTATCGTTACGATCCAAAGCAACTGTTTTGGTGCTATATAGCACCGTTTGTTTTTTAGAGTGCATGTAAAATGACACATTCAAAAGTATTGGATCCCTACGGAGCCCGTCTCATGACATTGTAAAAAAAAAATTTTTTTAATCGTGGCCACGAATTAGGAATTTGTTCCCACGAATTATAAAATTGTGGCCACGTTTTAGTAATTTGTTCCCTTGTTTAAGCTTAATCGTGCCCATGTTTTATTAACTCGTTCCCTCGATTAAGTTAAATCGTGGCAACGTTTTATTATTTAGTGCCCAGAATTTCATTTAAACCATCGGGAATTAACACAATGCTAACACATCTATTAAAAGATCAAATTCACTATAGACATTTTTTTTGTTCCGGGCTATTCTGCACACAAATTAATAAAACTGTATATGAAGTATGACTCATTAATAAGGTGTATAGTAAACTTGATCTTTAAATAGCACTGTATTTATGCATTAAGCGTCACGTTAATGTCCCAATGTTTTTTTTTATTATTCCGGACAGGAATGAATAAAACGGTTTAAGACCCAAGATGTATGAATTTGGGCCCGGTTGCATAAAGCACCTTAAGTTTTTCCCTTAAGTATGACACTTAAGGTGTAAATTCCCCTTAACTACTGTAAGATAATAATTAAAGAGTTTTTATAATCCCTTAAACGGTTCTCTTAGGTAAGGGTAATCGTTAAGTGTTTCATGACAGCGACCCAGGTTTGTTGTTATAAAATACTATTGTTGCCATGGAGACGCAACAGAAAAAACTTAAGGGTTTTCCTGCAACACCCTTAAGTTTAAGGGAAACATAAGGGTGAACTTAAGGGAAAATTACACTTAAGGTGCTTTATGCAACCGGGCCTTGATCCTTATATAGCACTGTATCAATGCGTTAGCTCACCTTATGTCCCAATGTTTTTTATGAAATTCTGGGAAGCAGTAAATAAAACTGTACGAGCCATAAGGTGTTTGAATTTTATTCTTAATAGCAATGAATTAATGCATTGAGCTGCGATAAGCACCACTAATCCGATGATTTTAATGAAATTCTTGGCAGTAATTTATAAAACTGCATTTATATGGGTCATTAATAATGTCTATAGTGAATTTGATCTTTTAATAGATGTGTTAGCATTGTGTTAATGTCCCGATGGTTTAAATGAAATTCTGGGCACTAATTCTTAAAACGTGGCCACGATTTAACTTAATTGAGGGAACGAGTTAATAAAACTTGTGCACGATTTAGCTTAAACAAGGGAACGAATTACTAAAACATGGGCACGGTTTAGCTTAAACGAGGGAACGAATTATTAAAACGTGGGCACGGTTTAGCTTAAACGAGGGAACGAATTATTAAAACGTGGGCACGATTTAGCTTAAATGAGGGAACGAATTACTAAAACGTGGCCACGATTAAAAAAAAAAAAGTTTTAGCATGTCATGAGACGGGCTCCGTACCCTGTAGAAAAGGAGGTGGAAAAGGCATGGAAAGCCAAGACAGTCAGTAATAAAAGGCAATCCTGTCCCTTGTCAGTGCAAATAATAACAGCTGGTTCCGTCTCAACTGATGGCATATAAAATAGTGTGACATTACCAACACTGTAAAAAATACACAGAATTTTGTCAAATTAACAAATACATATACATAGAGTTTGGTTCCGAAACGCAATAAACGTCATTTAAAAAAAAGGTATTAAACAGTAAATTTTCCTCATATACTTTGTACTTCGTGAACAACAAACAAACATAAACAAAATAGTAATTTTGATGGCATTGATAAACCTGTGGTGGTTTTCTGTGGCGGGGCAGAAACACAAGCCATCAAAAACAAATAATTTACGTGAGAGGCACTCGGGACGAATGAAAAATGCCGGCTGTTGCTTGTTCTCACACGACAGCATCAAGCTTCTGTCATGCTAACACATTGACCCCAAGGGATCTTATGAAAAACTTTTCATTATTTTATTCGAAGTCAACAAAAATCGAGCAGGACCAAAACATTTTACAGCTGATCACTGTCAGTGTATACCACTAGTCAACTAAATAAATATAACATGGCAAAGATGAATGCACATTTATATATTGATTCAATAGGGATGTAACGACTAAATCGAAATCGATTCTGAATCGCAAGGCTGTGATTCTTTGTTTCATGCACAGCTTGTGCGTATACTACGGCATTTGGTCAGTAGGAAGTCCTCATCAATCTAAAGTCATTAATGGTTTATTGAGAAAATGCACATTTGCACGATTAATCGTTACAGCCCTATGATTCAATGAATTTATTGCATTTTGCAGAAAAAAGAATCAGTTTTTATAATAAATCTTTGAAAATCAAGTTATGGATTTGAATTTTTTGTTTTATAACTTATAACCTTAAGATGCTATCTGAAAGTTTGTAACAGAAAATAGTGGTTTTCATCTTGTCACTTTCTTGGTATAGAAAACCAATTTTTCCCCAAATTAGTCAAAATGGATTTATTGCGTTTTGGGACCAAACACTTCATATATATGTTACTTTAACTTAAAACAACTGACAAAAATGGTGACGTGGTCAATACTTACCCGCTGTGTATTTTATTATATAAGTATTTTTTAGTTGCGAAAGAAAACTGGCAAATGTTAAATCACTATTTTTCATGTTAAGTCATGTTTTGTCAATGTCATAAATCATTTGAAAATATATGGATCTAAACCTGTAAATTAGGAAAATAACATTAACCGTGATGTCCTAAAGGTATTTAAAGCTTCACATGATTACTGGATGAGAATATCACCTCCTAAATATATTTTATGCCTTGTATTTGGCATTTTTTACATTTCATGAATGCGTTAGCATTTAGCCTAACCCCATTAATTTCTTAAGTGTGGTGCCACAAAATAAAATGTGATGATTTTTAAGTGGATAAAAAATAAGAACTATATTATATGTTGGAAGAGCACTTAGTTTGCAGCACTTCGACCCAGTAACATCATCACTCCGGACTACTTCACCCTAGGTTGGCCATTCGTGCCAGTTACGCCGGACACGTCCCGAACATGTTTTTGGGTTCGTTCTCCATAAGTCGTGTTGGTCGACCGCATACGTCATCAAGGTTTAATATTTCGGGTTTAATTTCAGAAAAGCAACCGTTACATTTCAAGGTAAGAATGAAACTACAATGATTTTATGTCTTAAAATAAATAAATCTTAATTTTTTTATGTATTTTAACTGAAATGTGAGAATCTTGATGACGTATGCGGTCGAGCAACGTGACTTCCGGAGAACGAACCCGAAAACATCACCACGTTTTATTTTGTGCCCCCATACTTACTCGTGTAACTACTTTAAATAGGGAAAACATGGAAGTGTTTGGTTGCTTCTAAATTCACCCCTGTTTGGATCCTAAGGAATGAATGGGGCTAGGCTAAATGCTAACACATTCACGACGTGCTGTACAAAGATTAAGTGTACGCATTGAAAAAAGATAGGTGTGTATTAATTTGTCCAAGTTGAGGTAGAAACATACTAAAAATTGAAAAACGGTGGTGTTTTCCTTTAACAGCACTTTAAAAAATAATGTTCTGAATTACAGTACAGTTAGTATGGCTAATTTATACATTTTATTTGATATTTAGATAACTTGCGACATAAAGTCATAGTAAAATTTCTCAATTAAATATTTTTAATATTGAATATTTCAAGAATTAAGAATTATGATATACAATCCATTGCTACTGTGGCTATGGTCATTTAAGACATAATTCCACATTTTTCCTTTCATTTGGGATCCTCAGTAGAAACGTCCACACGGATCCATTCCTGGGAAAACCCTGCATCTGGTTACGTGGTTTCCACGTGTTTCCGTCGATGGTGTACTCCAGTGTCATGGTACGGTTTAGTGTGAACACAGAGTCTCCTCTGACTACTGAAGTAAACAGTGCCCCTTTGCTGTTGCCATAGTGACCAGGCATAGACGTCCATTGACCTGTGGTGATGTTGTAGCAGTCCATCAAACATCGTAGAAAGTCATCCTTTGGAGTGTTGCGTATCACGTAGAGGTTGTCCCTGTGTGCCACCATATAGTGTACATAGCTCTGATGCTTTAGCAATTTAGTGACCAGAACCCACGTGTCCTTCTTTGGGATGTATTCGTAGATTTCATTAGTCTCCATTGGCTTCCACAGACAAACAAAAATCCGGCTCATAGACTTAGCGCATGCTACCCCAGCTACTGGCCTTGGTAAGTGTGAAACGAAGGACCATTCCTTTGTGACGACGTTGTATTTTTCGACTGAGGAAATGGTTCTTCTTTCTGATTCTCCTCCAATGGCATAAAGGCAATCTTCTAACCCGATTAGGGTTAGGTTGTACCGTGGCTGTCTGGGACCTGGCAGTAATCCCCAGGTATCAGTAACAACATCGTAGCAAAAGCTGGCATCGACGGCCCTCTTGTCAAAGCCGTGCACACCTCCAACAATGTAAAGTTTGTTGTCCAAAACAGTAACACCAGCCAAAGAAGTACTGGCCTCCATGGGCAAGGCCGTGAGGACCTTCCAATCTTTCTCATCTTCGTCGAGGTAACATACTGTCCTCGTGGCAGCCATAGGAACCTCTTCGGCAGCACAAGAAGAGTGTGAACCCACAGCTACAAAAACACTAGGAACCTGAGAGTCCACATATTCAATCATTTCCTGAGGAAGGCCGCTCAACTCCTCCTGTAGGTCACTGTATATATTGCGAATGAACTGCGCTGACATCTCGTGGAGTCTCCATAAGCCGTAAGTGGCTGAAGCTTGGTACATTAGTAAGCAATTGTCAGAGCTGAGAAGATCCTGAAGATGCTTGGCAAGAGGTTCTGACTGGAAGAATGCAGCACATTCAATGGCCTCCAATATCTCATCATCGCTCAGCGCCGGTCTCTCACCGCCGGCCACCGCCAACATGATTAAAAACCCTCGAGCGTGGAGGTTTTTCACGTGAATTTCTTCTTGATGGCACTCTACCATCCCTGATCTGTAAAGTGCCCTGAAATACTCGCAATCTCTTAGCAGTAGAGATTTGTTCGTTTCAAAGACGCTGTCTCCAACTCGTACCTTGACAATCTCCATGTTTAGTAGCTGAGGTCAATTTGAACTCGTCCTCTGGCTATAAATACTCATGACTGTTTAAAATCCATTTTAATCTGCCAGCATTATCTGGTGAGCAATTACCTAGACCAAAAAAAGTATAAAAAGCTTTTAAAACTTACTGGGTTAAGCATTTACACAGACATTTCTCTTCCGTGTCAGTTAACAAAACTGTCGTCCCTCCAGCTGGCACGTGGTGTTCTCAAGTCCAGTTTTGTAACTAATATAGCATTGCCTATAGATAGCATCATTGGCTTGTGACAGATGCTTAACAGATATTAACAATGGCATGACTGTGAAAAAAATACAAAATTGAAGTCAATTGTAGTGCCTTCTTATTATTGTAGTTGAGTTTGCTTTTGTTGAGCTTGCTTTTGAACCCGGTTCATACTGGTGGATGATAAAACTGTTAAAGAAACCCATAGGCTTACATTTAAGAAGAGACCCGAGTCATTTCCAAGCATCAGAATATTACAGAGACATTCACACGACAGCGTGTACTTGAAATGCACCTATTTCATTTATAAAAAAACATGTTATTTTGTGAATGTGGTATAATACAATGTGTTCGTGTGGTTTATGGTTTAAAAAAACATTATTTTCCACATACCATACATTTTTGTAGCTCCAGATTTCACTCTCTTCCTGAAACGTACGGATTTGAAAGCTCTGTGTCCCTGATTGGCCAGCTAATCTGTACGTTGTGAGTGGTCTGAATACCTCTGACATCAGCCGGAAACATGACGCTCCTTACCATGTTTGAAAGATTTGCGCACAATGCAATGCTAACAGGAGTTAACTTACAGGCTGTGAGTCTGAAGCGGAATTATGATAATGTCGGTCTTTACTACATCACCAATCCCAGGAAGTAAACTGCCTACAATCCGTGTGTTTGTTGTAGTGCAAGAAAGCAATTTAGGTTGGAGACGATCGGGTATGTTTTGCATATCATTGTCGTATTAATACACACTTACACATCAAAGGACATGTAAAAACGTGAATCAGACAATAGGTGCTCTTTAAAACAGAAAGCTGTCTTTGCGCTTTTTGAAATATTTGTGGACAAACCAAAATATGACTAAAAACCCTGTATAATGCATGCCAGGCATGGGCACAGAATACACAGGTACACGTGGGACATGCTCCCACCAAACTTTTAAACAAAGATAATTATGTCCCCCACACTGTCCAACTCGAGTTCTGGCTAAAGGGGATACAGCTACCATAAAATCTCACAAAATGTTGGTATTAGGGTTAGGTTTGGGGGTAGTATTAGGCTGACCATAATGGCCATAATGTTGCATCTCAAGGCTTCAGAGTGCTAACTGAGTTCATGTTTTTTTTTTTACTGATATATTTACTCAAAGCTAAAAATGGCATGATTTTTCTCATAAACACACTTTGTTTTAAGTGAAATTAAGCACTATTTTAATAATTAACTCTGTATTGTACTCTTATGCTAGCTGTTTCTAATGGTAATCAACAACGGACAAAGAAAAAAACATTAATTAGTCTCATATATACATATATGTAAGACAACTCTACTGATCTACTGAACCCACTGATCTACATAAATGACTGGATTGCGCATAGAGTATATATACACTCACCTAAAGGATTATTAGGAACACCATACTAATACTGTGTTTGACCCCCTTTCGCCTTCAGAACTGCCTTAATTCTACTTGGCATTGATTCAACAAGGTGCTAAAGGCATTCTTTAGAAATGTTGGCCCATATTGATAGGATAGCAACTTGCAGTTGATGGAGATTTGTGGGATGCGCATCCAGGGCATGAAGCTCCCGTTCCACCACATCCCAATGATGCTCTATTGGGTTGAGATCTGGTGACTGTGGGGGCCATTTAAGTACAGTGAACTCATTGTCATGTTCAAGAAAGCAATTTGAAATTTTTCGAGCTTTGTGACATAGTGCATTATCCTGCTGGAAGTTGCCATCAGAGGATGGGTACATGGTGGTCATAAAGGGATGGAGAAGGTCAGAAACAATGCTCAGGTAGGCCGCGGCATTTAAACGATGCCCAATTGGCACTAAGGGGCCTAAAGTGTGCCGAGAAAACATCCTCCACACCATTACACCACCAGCCTGCAAGGCATGATGGATCCATGTTCTCATTCTGTTTACGCCAAATTCTGACTCTACCATCTGAATGTCTCAACAGAAATTAAGACTCATCAGACCAGGCAACCTTTTTTCAGTCTTCAACTGTCCAATTTTAGTGAGCTCGTGCAAATTGTAGCCTCTTTTTCCCATTTGTGGTGAAGATGAGTGGTACCCGGTGGGGTCTTCTGCTGTTGTAGCCCATTCGCCTCAAGGTTGTGCGTGTTGTGGCTTCACAAATGCTTTGCTGCATACCTCGGTTGTAACGAGTGGTTATTTCAGGCAAAGTTGCTCTTCTATCAGCTTGAATCAGTCGGCACATTCTCCTCTGACCTCTAGCATCAACAAGACATTTTTTCCCACAGGACTGCCGCATACTGGATGTTTTTCCCTTTTCACACCATTCTTTGTAAACCCTAGAAATGGTTGTGCATGAAAATCCCAGTAACTGAGCAGATTGTGAAATACTCAGACCAGCCCGTCTGGCACCAACAACCATGCCACGTGCAAAATTGCTTAAATCACCTTTCTTTCCCATTCTGACATTCAGTTTGGAGTTGAGGAGATTTTCTGGACCCAGACCACACCCCTAAATGCATTAAAGCAACTGCCATGTGATTGGTTGATTAGATAATTGCATTAATGAGAAATTGAACAGGTGTTCCTAATAATCCTGTAGGTGAGTGTATGGCCACTAATGCCAGGTCAATAGTTCGGAATGTCACATTATGTCTGAACACATAAATGTATTCGCATAATGTGGCCAATTTACAAATTCACATGTTTGTATTTTATACAATCACTCAACTATCATTTTATTGCACTTTGTGAAAAGCATAACATGTTTAGTTAAAAATGGTGTGGTGTAGATGACCCCTTAGAGGTGAGCTCTTTTTTGGGTCAGAAGCAACGATCTCATTAGCAAAATACTCTAGAAATGTGGCAGTAAAATTAATATTACTATTGTGTTTTGCAAAATATGTGATATAAAATATTCTATTCTGTGCTCATCATGAAAAACATGCATTTTTAATGCCATTTTACGTATCTATTAGAGTACATCGTACAGATCACAATATATCACAATATGAGTCCTCTGCCAGCTTTAATGACAGTTAATTATCCCGCCTGCAGTGCAAGTTGTGAAGTAATTGCCGGTCAGTGGTCATGCTGAGAGGTTTATATATGTTTATCGGTGAGAGATCAGCTTGGGTTACCCCGAGTGCTCCGTTTCATTATCTACACTCACCTAGACACAGAAGCTCGACGGGTGTCCTTATGGTGTTACCATGGAAACCATCCAGCTAGTGTTTCCATTGTCTATCTAAATGTCAATAGATTTCAACCCTTGGTCTGGCCAAACACTTACAAGGCTAATGTTGTCTGCAAGACAGTTGAACTTTGACACACACACACACACACGCGGGACGCTCAGTATAACCAACCTCACGTGTCCGAGTGCTTGCAGCTGCTTTGTAATGTGAATTCTTTGTGCTTTAAATGGCCACACGTGATGGGCACAGAGGACCCTTTTGAACTATGAACCTTTTGTTTGTAATGGAAATGATTTATGTACTAGGCAAGCGTGGATGCAGACGAGTAGACAGTTTTGAGTGTAAATGTAATCAAATGTGCACCTTGTTGGAAGTTTCTCTGAACTGAATGTACGAACAAAACCAAATTCAAAGAACAAAGGGGACGGGTTGAACCATAACAAGCGAACAGGGGATCATGTGTTTATGTTCTCCGTGCTGAGTCATGGTGAGCCATGTGCAGGACCATGTGATCGCTTTGTTTTGATCATGTGATGGCAAATCCAGTGGGAGCAGGGCTAGGGATTGCACATGGTGGTGTAACTTATTATAGAAGCCTGGAGTGAATGTGCCAGCATTAATTTGGGTGTTATGTGAAGTCACGTGTAAATGAAAGAGCAAGGTTACATTTTATTTCAAAGACTTGAGTGGAAACTATTTTTAGAGTAATAATCCTGTAAAATGTCTCATATCAACTGATATATAAAAGAGATAGATCCAAAGTAAGAGAGCTTAAAATATCTGCTTTGTGTGGGTAACAACAATAGCTATGCCGGGCATGTCAGTGAATCCTATAATTTCTGTGAATGTAAATGGATGAGTAGGAGTAAACTTAGCAAACTGTGTCTGACTTTTTTGAAGAGGTCTCGGTGTGTTGTGTAACTGACTTGATGTTATAAAAGCACTGATAAAAAAAAGAAAGATCAAAGCGTGACCAAAAGCTCACCTTAATCAAAAACGGATCGATCACAATCGCAAACCACATCTACTAGAGCGTAAACAAAGGAGAGCGACTCAAATCCATTGACAAAACTTGGAAACAGTTGACTTTAAAGGAAACGTGTGGGAAGATATAAAGATAGGTGAAATTATCTCTCAATAGGAGGGAGCGTGTGGTGTTGTTACCCTACAGAAGCACATGCTGGGACCTCTCCATGACCAAACCACATCAAACCGTCTGAAAGTGTGTGCGTCGGTTCGCCTTCAGCTGCGTAGAGGAGTTCGTGACTTGGAAAACCCACTACAAAGAGGGTCGAATGAATGATCTGTTGATGATAAAAGAGATATTTACACTTTTCTACAAAAACAAGATCTACAAAGGTTATCTGGCAGGTTACTCGACACATGATATGATGTCATTTGTTGTGTTGTTTCTTAAAAGTAATGCTGCTACCTGCCTCTCTCTTTTCTTCTGTGTGTGACTCAGTGCACTTTTCGACAACGTCAATAAAGCACTTGACAGCCTCTTTAGGCCGTTTCTACGGACTGTTTATGCAATTCTTTATGGCTTGATTCGGAACGCTTCCGATTCTAATTGCGTCAATTTGTGAAATGACACCCCGTATACACTTAAGAGTTAATGATTGTGGTATTTTAATGAAGAAAACAAAGCAATCGTGGAGCCTTGATGAGTGAGCTCATTTCTTCATTGATTAGAAGAGGAACTAAACAGTGGGTTGCTTTTTAATTGCCATCTGCTTAAATGACGTTTCGGAGTGACAAGCAGATGACAGTGGGACACGACCCCAGGGTGTCCACGATATCCACCCCCACACACACAAACACATTGAAAAATGTAAATTATTTAAGTTTGTGTTATGTAGCTGCGTTTTATTTACGATAAAACAAAGGTATGACCGCTTTACCCAATGTATCATTGTGCAGCACCCTTAAGCCCAGAATATAGTCATGTTTTTTACGTGTAAGGTATGTGCACAGTCGAATGCACGGCCTTGCAAAGTATAGTTTATTTCACTGCATGCCATTGCAACAAAATAATACCATACTACTGGGCTACATAATACATTTTCATGTAGGCGCATGCGCGAACTATGCATACAATGTATGTGGTGTTTCAAAAACCCAGCAGTGCGTGTACAGTACGCGCGCACTCTTCTGATGACGAAAACTGCGTCACACGCACTGTATGCTGACCCTAAAAAAGTACTTCGACCTTTAGCAACGTAAAAATACGTAAAACATACTGTTGCTGTTCACAGTCGATCAGGGACTATTTTTTTCAGTGGAAGGAACCCTTACGAAAATTAACCATGGTTTTACTACAGTTAAAAAAACACAAAATAACCATGGATTTGAAAATAATGGTTTCCAAAAACCATGGTTAAACCATGGTTCCCTTTCGAGGGAACTTTAACGCTGCATCAGAAGCTGACGCTATGGGGAATGCCTACAGCGTGACGGCGTCTGAGTATGTATATCAAATTCGACCAATGGTTGGGGGTGAGCGCACAGACGGAAGCCAGAGACCATAAAGGCCCTGTCCCAAATGGCACACTCCGGAGTTGTGGTCCTCCTCAGAGCCCACACTTTGATGACATCATAGAGTGCAGACTTTAGGGACCCTTGATGCGAGTCCACGTGGGTGCACCAGAGTCGTGTTTTGGGACAGACTTGAGTGTCAAGAGACCGCATCAAGGGGGCAAAGGGGGCGCTGATAAGCACACTTTAAAGTGTAAAAATGACAGATGGGACATCCTACGGACTCGTAGACTAAGCGAGCACGCGCAATTTAAGTCCACGAGACCGAAAGTCCACATGAAGTGCGCCATTTGGGACAGGGCCAAATACGGTGGAAAGGAATGCCCACTTTATCTGGCATATGCCAAAGTGGGTGTACAGGCACACCGGAAGTATGGCCATGTAGACGCAGCGTCTTATTCCCTTCTCAGGGAACAAGGGTTACATACGTAACCCGGGAAGTTAGTGTAGTAAAACCATGGTCATCAATACACCAAAAAACATGGTTACTATACTTTTACCATAATGAAACCAAATTCAGTATTAAAAAATCTTAATAAAAATTGTATGCATGCACTGCCAGTTGAATTTTTGGTTTTGCTTACATTTATTTTACATTTACGTTTATTGCAGATTATTTTATCCATAGTGACTTACAGTGCTTTCCAAGCTATACATTTTATCAGCTTTGTGTGTTCCCTCATAAAAAAGGCAATGCTTTACAAGTTGTAATTTAGTTACTCATGATCTACCTACCATGAGTACATGCTTTGTAGATAAGTATAAATTGTGCCTACAGAACTAAATCTTTCAGTACATTTGCATGAAATGAATGAGATATACTAAACAAAAAGCTTCCTAGAAACTCTTTCACCATTCTTTCAAAATCCTCCCAGCTGGCTCCACATGAAGTTGGTTAAGATAATGCCCAGAGGGTGCAGTGCTATCACCTATGCAAATGATGGCTATAAAACATCTTTGCTTAACAATTAGGATCACTACATAACTCTATTTAACATTTACATAACATACTATCAAGTATGTCATGTCTCATCCAGCTCCAGTGTTAGAGCACTGCATTAGCAATGCAAAGGTTAAAGGTTTGATTTCCAGTGAACACACATACACTGTAAAACAATATTTGTTGGTTTAACTTAAAAAATAAGTTATCTGGTTGCCTTAAAATTTTGACTTGATTTAACTTAAAGGGCCCTATCTTACACCCAGCGCAATTGACTTTGTCAGTGACGCATGTATCATTCGTATTTTGCACCGGCGCACGGCAGGTTTTTCCCTCCACAGACGCACGTCAGCAAACTAGGGAATGAACTTGCGCTCCCTGGGCGGTTCAGCGCAAAAAAGGAGGCGTGTTGCGGCGCAAACCATCCCTGATGCTATTTTGCAGTTTCAAAAAACAATTGCGCCACTGACCAAAAACACTAGTCTAAAGTCAGTGGCGCGTTGCGCGTGGTTCATTATGCTATTTTAAGGGCGCATGCTTGACCATAATTTATAGCGTGCACAACGCGCACACACTTTGCTTATCTAATCTACACAGATGCAACAGTTATTTTTGCAAATCATAAATTGTTACAATAAAAAATATTAATACACGAGATAAGGGGAATCATAGTGGTGAGCATTGTGGTGATAGTTTTAATTATTGTGTGGCTGCGTTAAAAAATTCTCATGCAAATAACGATTAAAATATTTTCATAAGTTTGTTGTGTGGCTGTATTACGTTTATTTTATGTAAATAATAATTAAAATGTTTTCATAAGAAACCTTAATGTATATGAACTTGATTTGTAAGAGTACTTTGGGGTTAAACCTTGGGATTCCCCCGTCTCCTGACATCATTGTAGCGCTTGGCGCAACAATGGGGATGCCAGCTGATGAGACAACTGTGGCTATTTCCTCCTACGCCTGTTTAACCTACGCTGATTTGGGCGGGTTTCTTCCATCCCCATACAAAACAACTTCTCTGCCTTTGACTGCTCTTACAAGAACGTCGGTCTCCTCAGCTGTGAACCGCTCCTGGCGTGCGCCTGGTAAATCCGTCATAATAATAGCAACCCGCCATGGAACTTGCGCCCTTGCGTTTAAAGGGAATGTTGGATAGCGTTCTGATTGGTTTATTTGACGTTACGCCCAAACCACACCTATGAATAATGAACCTACTTCAGACCAACCCCTTATTGATTTGCGCCTGGCGCAAGAGTTATTTCTCCCGCCGGGAAAATAGCAACAGTGCCCAAGATCCGCCCACAAACTCATTTGCGCTTTGCGCTTCGCACTTGCGTTTCAGATCGTTAAAATAGGGCCCAAAAAGTTGACTCAAAATAGTGTACAAATATTGTGTCAACTAAGTTGAATTAACTCAAAATTTTAAGGCAACCACATAACTTATTTTTTAAGTTAAACCGTTTATATTCTTTATAAACAGCGTTTATAAAGAATAGGGTGCACTAAATCCTGGCATTGTCGATGTCTTAGCAAAGTAATAAAATTTCTCTTTTTTTACATATTCAGTATTCACACAACTGTTGTCATTACAATTGACTTTCGTCAGTCTAACAACAGTTGTTAACTGGATGCATATATACAATGCATTCTTCAAATAAATTCATTCCTGATTGTGTGCATTTAAATAAAATAAAAAACCAATACGCTCCAATGCACACATTTTCTTACATGGTTTACTATCTCTTTTGTTTACTCTTTGTGACCATATGTTACGTGCATTTTAAATATTGAGCAGTCACTCTTGTGTATTAAGAGGGTGGGCTGTGGAGGGGCTTGGGCTGTAAAAAAGCTCTCTAGATGTGGCTGAAAATTGATTGACAGTTAAATTAAGAGCTGAATCAAATGAATCTGTGCCTCTTAAACATGATGATACAGCCATCCGAGCATTTCACATAAGACTGACTGGTGAAAATAATCAAAGCAATCTGAGAGACTTCTTTAGAAATGTATGATGTTAACAGTGTTCAGAAAACCGGCCAAGAGTGATATCATACAAACAAAGATGCTGCCAGCTGATACAGATCTAAACACGACTCAAACACATTTTACTTTGTAATATGACTAACTTTAGATGATGCGGCTGTACTGTCTACTCTCTTTATATTTGCAATGCAATACTGTTCTTCTATTCTACTATTCATCCTCCACCGTGTGACACACAAGCAGTAACATCAGACAATATCAGCGGTGAGATGAAAGAAAGTGGGTTTAGAGCGGGACGGTGTTATAAGATGAGCTTTCTTTTGGGCTTATGCTAAGGGAGAGTTCAGAGTGACCTAGATTCCATAGCCCCCAGTCACAACACGGCAGGGTCATGTGACCAGTGTCCTCAGTCAAAACAATAACATGAGGAGCAGCGGCTGAAGCTGAGGGCGGGGCTCTCGGGTGTTCGTGTGCGTGCCGGCTTTGATGTCCTAACTCTTTGCAGGTGCTCAGAGAAGATGGCTGGGTGATAAACTCTCTCCTAACATGGCAACCGACAAACACAAGTGGTCCTTATTTTAGGGCAAGAATTACATGAATCATTTTTGCTGTTGGTTTTCATGACTCAACAGATTTCTTCATTACAGTGTAACCCACAGTAGATGGACTTTAGGAACCATCTGCAAATTTACTCAGCCTTATGTCATTCCAAACCTATTTTGGAATTTTTTTTTCATGGAATGGCACACATTTCGAAAAATGTTCAGAAACTGAATTCCTTTAAACTTAATTTAAATTTATTTAAATTTTTCTCATTTTTTTAACTTCATGCCATACCTCGAGGTCACAATGACATTTGCATTTTGCTTCAGTACAGGAATATAATCAGGAGCAACCGGTGATTTCTTTTTTCGAGGGTGCCCGATGCGAATTCGGCACAACATGTATATAGCCCGTCATGTGTTTGGTTTGTAATTTCAAAATATGTGTTCTGCGCGTCGAGTTATCGAGTGCATCACGTGTCTTGTCAAAATAAGTGCCTGCTGCAGACGCGTTTAAAGGGTTTATGATAAAAGAGCCGCTTGCGTTTGCCAGATACTCTCATAATCTCATGCGTAATCACAGTTTACTGAAGTGTTTTGCTTGTATTTTGTGAATGCAAGCATCTCTTTTATCATAAATGGTTTTGACGCTTGCTTATTTTGACAAAACATGTGGTTCACATGACACAACAAACACATATATTAAAAAAACAAGCAACACTAATGACACTCCGAACACTTATTTTGAATTTGCGCCACTCGGATGAGCAGTCACGAGCCGCCACTGAATAGTATAATGTTTGATAGAAACCAGCATTTGTGTCCACAGCAAGCTGTTTAACTTTGTGACATTGCTTAACCTCAAGAAAAGCAACAAATAAACACATTTAATTACTTTATGCTTTAGGTGAAAATTAAGTAACGTTGGATTCTAGCCTATTCTCTATCTGTGACCTTACGCTTTCCAACCATGTGTCATCTAATTTGCCTATTTTCCTAGAATGCAGTAATCCGTGGAGATTAAAAACCCTAATTTATTACTCCTGGCCCACTGGTTTAATGTGCATGACCCTGGTTTCTCAATTTTGCAATCTTGAAAAAATCTGTTCCTTGAATTGTGTAATTTTTTGGTCATGATGTCTCCAAAATCTACGGTCATGAACCACAGAGAAAAAATTCTCCTTACACTCTCCCTGCTGTAAAGAGCAGCATGAATTAACATAACGGCCCAGGACTGGTTTGTGTTGGTTAATGCTGGTTTGCTGCTGGTGTAGCAGGCTCATTCAAGCTTGCGAATCAAGGATGGCATTTGGAATTGGTTACAGCTGGTAGAATGTGTGAATGTTTCTGAACATGGTAATTTAGGATTTAACCAAATATTCTGCCCCAATTGCAAAGGTAAGTGATTGTCTCATGCACGCTGCCCTTCAGATAACCTCAGTAGAGGATTCGGATGTGCACCATAAGCCCCTCTTGTCAGTGTAAACAGTGGGGGTCTTTGTGATCCATCAGATTAGAACTGTAAAGCCGCATAAAGCCACTTTTGCTGCAGGTTATCACATTTTCTTCAGCAATACGTCAGAAAGGTCATTGTGATAGAATGGCCGCTAACAATAGACTAGTGTTGCCATGTCTGCTTCCCACAATAACTTACTATGATACACCATGAAGACTTTTTAGTAGGTGGATTGTTGATGGAGTAGAGTAAACTTTATTTATCCCCAGGGAGGTAAATTGCGGGAACTTTAGTAGTTTATAGTATGGGAAGTTTATGGGATAATCATTCAGTGAAGCCTAAATGTCCATTATAGAAATATAAATATTTCCTTGAAGTCTTTTATATTAAGTCATCAATACAAGCACACATCTACCTATGCTAGCAGTTGCAGATGTTTTTAAAGGCCCAAAGAAATAGCTTGACAAAAGCAGTGTTCGTTTTTCTGATGATGTATTTCCTTTAGAAACAAGAAGTTTGAACGGGATGTGCCGAAAGACTCTTTTCACTAGCCAGTATGCTTTGGTCTCAGCCAACAACTGTGATTTGCCACATGCTCATAAATGTTAGGGTTATCAATGTGGATTAAGGGCCACAAACCTTATAAATATAATCACAAATTCAACCTTCAACATTTCCACAAATAATTAAGTGTACAAGTAACCTTAAGTCTGACATAGACGGTCTTTGTACCTTTGAACATGTGTTCTTTGCTTCACATCAGGTAACTGCAAAGAAACCTTGAGGGATTTCCCTCCTGATTGCTCCAGCGTGTCTCATAAAAGCTCCCATACGCCTTGATGTCCTTCTGTGGTATGACCTAATAAATCTGGCATAAGATGAAAGTGAAGATATATTCCTGATTTCAGGGAAGCTAGGAGAAGTAAAGCATATATTAAAACCTAAATACTAAGTGAAGATCAGACATTACCTGTGCGATGAATATGTTCAATCATAGCCCATTAAATTTCATTCTCAGCAGTCATTCGTAGCACTTTACATAAAGTGCATTCAATAGATATGAATAATTGCAAGGGTTTTATTCTTCTTGGCCTGAGATGTAATTATTATTTTTAATGCACATCTAACATGAGAGCTTTTGTTTTCCCATGTAAAGAGAATACTGCGGCCTGATATCAAGGGCTAATGGGTTCAGGGGAGCGCAGCTGGAATTGAAGAACAAGTCTGTTTGCAGAGCTTGGCTTATCATATGAATTTTCATAACAACATTCATCCCCTATCGCAGCAGGGGATCACTGTTTACCTTGTCTCCTGTCTTTGAGACATCCTGTCTGAGTAGTACCATCAGCATCTCTTCAATTTACCTCCTCAGACGATGGAGACAATGAATTTTGATCTGTGGAGAGAGAGATAAATTCCAGAAAATTTGAAAATGTTCAGTCGTATGCTTGATATAAGAATGTGCCCAATTATTTTGTTGACTGGCATATGACTTTTTTCAGATATACATTAAATACTTTCAACATTGAGCCAATGATGATGATTCATTATAAATATAACAGAACCTGATGTGTTTCAATATGTCCACCAGATTGTATGACTCTTTGCCATAACTCCAAAACGATAAAAAGTAGAACATCTTTGAACATCTGTGTAGGGTTGCAGTATCTAATTGACTGTGCTGTTACTTCTCTGGATGTGTCTATAAAAATATATTTAAAATATCTTAAAAAATTAATTTCTCATTGTTATATTATATTATATTATATTATATTATATTATATTATATTATATTATATTATATCTGTTTACTTTTTTAATTGAACTTTAAATGTATCAGTTTGTTTAAAATCAACTTACAAGTGACCCATTAAATGATTTGTACATGCTACTAAAATCAATGTATAATAAAATGATTGATACTTAATTCAGTTATACATAAAATTAACTTTTTTGTTTAATTCTACGTACTTCTATTTGTTGTTGATATTGTTTTACCAGTACTGACACGCGCAAGTGACCAATATTACACCAATTAGTCATAGTACACTTACATAAACGGTGCAACGTGGTTGGTCTTATCAGATAGCCTAAGCGCAAAGCTCTCAGACGAGGTATCCATACGCGTCTCGCACTATTTCTACAACAGCGCACTATTTCTCATTGTTGATGAAATGTTATAAAGACTACATGCGTTCTAGATCATAATAACCAGTAATCGCGTTCTTCTTGAGCTGCTAAATAATTATGTTCATATAGTGTATTTGTTATCCTGTGTGTACGCTGTCTATCCATCGCGGAGGGATTTGTGCAAAGCCCAAACGCTAGAATTAAGAGTTAATGCGGTCTCCGCGCGCTCACACAGACACATCAACCGTGCATGCAGAAGAGACGCAAAAGCGCAGACGTGTGCACTTCTGTCTCGCTATGGGTGTGCGGGGACATTTGTGAATCATTTTGGACCTTAGCATCTTGTAGGAATCGTTTTGTCGGGTTTTCCTGTGGTCTCCTATCTTGAAAACCCATTTTGAAGGAAATTCGTTTATCTTTGTGAAGGACGCGGCACCGGTGTTTTCTCACGGCCCGCGGCAGAGTTACGCGTCTGAGGACTTTTTGGATTGAGAATCTGTTTGAAAGGGGACGGGAAAATGTTACTCTCCAAGTTTGGATCTTTTTCCCATATTTGCAGCACGACCAACATCGATCACTTACCGGTGAAAATCCAACTTCAAGCAGGTAGTCAACGTTATGGTTGCTTATTACCAATATAGATATATGAACATTTATTTTTAGCATCTAATTGTAAACGTGTTAAATCAGTTATTTACTTCTAAATTTCCATACACAGTGTGTCATGCTGGTTAACACACACGCGTCTGTCCGTGACCTCGGAATCTGTATCCATTTTGTTGCCAGCTGCGCATAGCGCACGTTTGGTTTTTATATTGCATTATTTCGTTAACTCCATGTTTTCTTAATTTTCAGTGAAGACTGAACGGGAGCCTTTTGACAAGATCTATCATGTGGGGTCGGTGCTTGGAAGTGGAGGGTTTGGGACGGTGTACTCTGGTACACGGATCTCAGACGCGTTACCGGTAAGCGCAGGCTTTGTTTTGGTGGCAGCACATGGCCGCGTTTCGCGCCACATTCATATGCAGTACAACTCAAACACCATTTTTTTTCTCCCGTTTAACTAGGTTGCTATAAAACACGTCGCCAAGGAGAGAGTCACCGAATGGGGTACAATTGTAAGCGCTTTTTATATATTTTAATGTATTACTATTTAGTTGGTCCTTTTTAAATTTTGGTTTTAATATATGCTTTTTTACATTTTAGAACGGGTCGCTGGTTCCACTGGAGATCGTTTTGCTGAAAAAAGTGGGAACTACCTTTCAAGGGATCATCAAACTCATAGATTGGTATGAGAGACCCGACGGATGGTTGATTATAATGGAGCGGCCGGAGATGGTGAAAGATTTATTCGACTACATCACCGAGAAGGGCGCGCTAGATGAGGACACCGCCCGGGGCTTCTTCAGACAGGTTTTGGAAGCGGTTCGGCACTGCTACACCTGCGGTGTGGTTCACAGAGATATCAAAGACGAAAACCTCCTGGTGGATTTACGCACGGGAGATCTGAAGCTCATCGACTTCGGCTCCGGGGCGATCCTCAAGGACACGGTGTATACAGACTTTGATGGTGCGTCCTTGCCTCCTCTCTCTTCTGATTTGCATTAGCTTGCTTGCATTTCAGGTTTATAGTAATTATTTAGGCTCACCTGTCTCGTTTAGTAGCATTTAACCAAACTTATTCAAATATTGTTGGGGGGCAATGCTTGCTTACCTTTTTTTTTTAAGCTATATTTAGGTGACATTTTCATGTGCTTTAGATGTAGTGGGACTTGAAAAGGTTAAAATGAGGGGTTACGTGAGTGTAAAGTATCAGCTGTTACTGCGTAACGTGTTTGTTGTGAAACCTGAGTTGTAGAGCCACGTGATCACTCCCATCACGGATCCCTGTTTTTGTTTGGTATCCAGGAGACTCGTGGCCTGTGGGAGGGGGAAGGGGTGTCAAACCACCCCTAGTGAAGGGGCTTTTGTTATGGGAAGTGATTCATGCGGATTGGCATTTAGAGTTTCCATAGCTCGTGACTGTTTGTACCTGAGCTTATTTAAAGAGTCACCCTTTAGGTAGCCCCCCTGTTTGTTTCAGCTTGCTTTTATTTTGGAAATGGACTGAGTGCAGACTGGAGGAGGGAGGGAGAGTCTGTGAAAGTCAGACCACTGGCGCCCCCTTTTCTATAGTCAGCTGCTGACTACAGTGGCTCATTATGTAGTGCTGCAGTGTACTCAAAAGCTTTTTGCTTGGGGGTGGGGGGCAAGGCTGTTTTGAGTATGAAATGGGTATTGTCTTAGGCCAGTGTTTACATGTGCATCCAACACTTTAGTTCTGTTTTAAAGTGGTCTTTAAATCAGCTGTGTTGTTATTTTAGGCACACGAGTCTATAGTCCCCCTGAGTGGATACGGTACCATAGGTACCACGGACGCTCGGCAACCGTGTGGTCCCTGGGCGTCTTGTTGTATGACATGGTCTGTGGTGATATCCCCTTTGAACACGATGAGGAAATTCTGAGAGGCCGGCTTTTTTTCAGGAGAAGAATCTCTCCAGGTATGTGATGCACCATTTCTTGCTTATTTTAAGCCTTTTATTAGAAATGTGAAATCTTATTGCTTTCTTGTATTCCTCAGGATGTCAGCAGCTCATCAAATGGTGCCTTTGCTTGAGACCTTCAGACAGGCCCACTTTGGAGCAAATTTTCGAGCATCCGTGGATGCGTACAGAGGAGCAGCCGAAAACAGAAAGTGGCGACATTACACTTCACACCATCAGCACAGAATCAGGCTCCAGTTCGAGCAAAGAAAGCCTTTGACAGCCCTGGAGTTGCTGAGTGAATGGACTTCTTTGTCCTTATTCCCAGTTTCCATTGGTTATCTGGACTTAAATTTATGTTGCATAGATGTCTTTTGTTTTTCTTGCCATGATGATTACATGAGCAGTAATGCTGGTAATCCTATGATCTTACTGGTTGCTCTTATAGAGCTTGGACATTATTTTTCTTTTAGACTCTTTTAGTTTTCGGTGCCTTTTTTGAAAAGCTGCTTTTATGGGATTCAAGTCACGACGGAAACCAGGTGGATTTTCATGGATTTTAGGGGAATTCCCCTGAAATCATGGTAACATTCATAGACTGAATCTAGTTATGTGGTGGGTCTCCCTTGCCCTCTAGTGGTTGAATACTTGAAGTACACACTTACTACTCTCTTAACAGTATCTTTCTCTGCTGCTCTGCCATTCATATTCACGATTTCTACGGTTTTCCCTTCTGTTACTTTCTGAATGTCTTCCACAACTTCATCTCTTTTGGCGCCACTTTCAAGACTTTGTTTTTGCCGAGACTGGAGTGACGTGCACAATCAATGCAATATTCATGGACTCATTTGTCTTTTTTTTTTTTAATACAAGTATTTGTATTGTATTTATGTACATTTCTTCCATGTATCTTATTTATTCATGCAATAGAAACATTCCACATTTGGTGGCTATTTATTTATTTATTCATTTTATACCATCTGCAAAAAGTAAATTGAAATAGTTTAATGTAAGAGTTCCCAGGCTTATTTTTAGTTTAATCTAAAGGATCATAAACACACTAAATCTATCTAATACTGATACAAATATAAGAATGAGATATTGATGCCATTCTGATATAGTGTAAAATTTAGAATCAGTTTATTATCCATGTGAAGTGGAGGTGAAAGTGTTTTAGTCCTTCCACTGTGACAGTGTGGATTTTTTTTTTTTTTGATCTGGTGGAACATTTATTTTTTATATTGGACACAATAAATTTCTTTCTTACGTAAAGCATTTGTGTTGTCTGTTTTTAAGCAAAATGCATTTGGATGTTTGTGTTGCATGTGTGCTGTTAGATACAGCTGTTTCTAAATGAAAGAGAGCAAATCTTTATAAATATTTATCAGTTTTGTTCAGATTAATTTAAAAACAAATAATTGATAACTACTACTGCTACATTATAGCATATTGCCTAAACAAAGTATGTTAGTATGCTGCCCCCTACAGAAAATAAGTGACATCTCAGATTATCTAAATTGAAAGTGATTTACAAACACAATAGTAAATTTTAAGATCCTTTTTCATAATAATGTGAATTATTAAAGGGACTGAATAGTCAAATTCTGAGTAGTTAATCGTTACCAAAATTAGTCATCACCAGTATGTCACGAGACATTTGTGTGAATTTGTCATTGTATTACTGCTATATGACTGACTAAAGATTATTCATTGTTAGGTTCCGCGTAATTTAGATGTTGAATCACCCCAGAAAATACTGAATATTGTATATACTGTATTACCAAAGCTTCTGTTACCATACCCGTAACAATATGCCATAATTTGACATCTGATACATAATAGACACAGTGAAGCAAGTTGTATGTAAGAGTGGAGTTACAATATATGGAACTACAATTTCCCACGAGGCAATGTTTGCGCGCGTACCTAAAGATAAATTAAGGAAACTTTAACTTTTATTCTGCACTGCACTAGGAAGTGTCGTAAACGATCTTAAAATACCCTATAAAGACACTTGAAACTGGAGCAGTTTACCCAAGAAAATTAACCGTGGTTTAACTGCTGCTAAAACCAAAAACACAATGGGGTACCCCCAAAAAATGCTCCAATGTTTTTCTACAACGTAATTTTCGAGAGGATCCAAAAGAAAAGCCATCTGCGTATGCGCTGTATTTTACGATACGTCTATGCTAGGACATTCGGTGAAAAAACTTAAATTAAATTGACAACTTTTAACTAAATGTTCTTTATAATATGCAGCCTATAATTAACAATTTTAAAAAAGATTGGTCACTCATACGAAGCACACAAACAACCGCATCCTCCTGGGCGAACCTAATCCATGCAAATGTACAAATAAAGCCTTGCCCAGAGGCCACTTCCTCTGTTTTGGCGCTGAACGTAATGACGCCGTGCGTGATGACGCAGCGCGTAGGGCGATGGAGAGCCCCACAGCCGCATTGTTGTGGGGGAAGAGAGGCGAATTAGCCTACTAGCATAGCGCGAATACGGCCAGCCTAATAACGACTGAAAAACAGGCGGGTTAGTATGCTCGAGCAGCTGTTATCGTGAGCGAGTACGCCCGGCTTTTAAATGCTTATTTCTGAATCCGAGAGGCCGTTACGGATACCGAGTATTACCTTTCGCAAACAAGAGATAAGCAGCTGGTGGACGCTAGCGCCAGTAACGCGGCTCGTGCACGGATTAAACCCACTGCTGTTCAGTAGGCCAAACCGCTGCTGCTTTTAGCTCGGCCTCATTGCCTTCGAAGCTTCATTTAACGTCGACGGCAAAGGTAAGAACCTGACCCATTTACTGTTGCCGAATGTGAGGTGTTTATTGTACATGTATAACTTGGCCGTGGACTTGTGGTGCGTGTATGTTTTTACCGTCCTGTTTTGTTTTGTTTGACGCCATGTTTGCATTAGCTGACTAGCAGAGCCACTAGTAGGCCGTGTGTCTGTCCTTGCTGTACAGGGTGGGTGTTTTCTCCAGAGCTGTGATCTGTGTGCACCGTGTTTGGCCTTGTTCTGCCCTGCCCCCCTCGAACAAACAAAAGCCTGTGTGTAAAACCAGGGCTGTTATTTGTTACACCAATTATGTGGGATAATGTATCAGTGTGGGGTTTAAAAAGTCGGCACTTCAGTAAAAATAGTATACAGTGTAGTATACCCTAGTATTCAAATTGTAAAGCATGTAAAAATGCAGGTGTTTA
Source organism: Paramisgurnus dabryanus (assembly GCF_030506205.2). Taxonomy (NCBI): domain Eukaryota; kingdom Metazoa; phylum Chordata; class Actinopteri; order Cypriniformes; family Cobitidae; genus Paramisgurnus; species Paramisgurnus dabryanus. The sequence goes on from NC_133359.1 coordinate 10,258,394, forward strand.
GGTAACAATGTACGTGTGTGGTATTGTTTGCATCTAAATAATTCATTATGACAGGTGGCCACAATAACTGCAAGTACACGGCTAGTAAACTTGGGTTTGGGTTGCCATGGACACAAGCCGAGATGTGTGTAGTTACAGTAGTTTACAGTTGATACCACGTGGTGGAAGTGTTGTTGAGTCGCATGGCAGTTTGAAATTGGACCTGATGTTGTTTAGGGTTCCCGTAGCTCAGTTGGTAAAGCATTGTGTAAGCATAACAAAAGTTGTGCGTTTAATTTTCAGGAAACGCACATATGGATTAACTATATAAGTTACCTTGAATGCTCTGCAAGTCACTTTGCATGAAAGTGTCTTCCAAATGTAAATGTTTATGTGAAACTAGTTAGAGGGCATAAAAACGAAAGTTGATGTGTATTGTTCTTGTGTCACACTTTAGTTCCTCTGAGGCATTCAAAATGAGGAAGAAGGCTCGGCAAAATCGTGTGTCCACCTCGCAGAGGCCTCCCTCCCCCATCAAACCCTCGCGGAACCGCGAGACCTTGACTTACGCCCAGGCTCAGCGCATGGTGGAGCTGGAGATAGACGGGCGTGTTCACAGGCTCAGCATTTATGACAAACTGGATGTTATCGACAGCGATGACCCTTTAGCTCAGGAGATCAGTGAGTGCACCAGCAACAAGGAGAACACCGAAAAGCCGCAGCAGGTTCTCGTGCGTTCGGTGCGCTTGAAAAATAACCAGCAGAAGAAAAGCGCCACGCTGACGGCTGTACAGGGTCCACAAGCTCAGGGCAGGCTACCGGAGCCAAAGATCCGAACGGTTGAGTACAACCTTCCAGCTGTGCCGCGGAGGCCGTCGTCGTACTACACCTATGTGGAGAAGACGTCGGATGAGCTCGACGAGGAGGTCGAATACGACATGGATGAGGAAGACTACGCGTGGCTCGAGCTAATCAATGAGAAGAGGAAGAGCGACGGTCACAGCCAGGTATCTCAGAACCTTTTCGAGTTCCTAATGGACCGCTTTGAGAAGGAGTCTTTCTTTGAGAGCCAGGGCCAGGGTGAACCCCAGTCGCTTATTGACGAAGATGCTGTGTGCTGCATCTGCATGGACGGCGAGTGC